>NW_015629036.1:125094-128503 GCF_001515625.1 Sinocyclocheilus rhinocerous
TGTGTCTGTGTCTGTGTGTCAGAGTCTGCTGGATGTGTGTGTGGACGTGAGTTCTGGTGTCCTGATGTCCGGAAGCAGAGTCGTTCTCTCTGCTGAAGCCGGAAAACCGCAGCAGCTCTGGAACGTCACGAGTGACGGGATCATCCGGAGCCACGCCAGACCAGAGCTCGTGCTGGAGGTCAAAGGTCAGAGAGACACTCAAATACAGCTGAGCTCATGTTTGTTTCCAGAAGCTTTACTTTCACTGTTCCTCAGCGGAGGAATGATCTTCACAAGCCTCCAGAACATCTCACATCTTCTGAGGAGCCTTTATTTCTTCAGCTCTCAATCACTGCATTATATGTTTGGAGCATTTACATCTCATCTTATTATTACTGGAGATATAGAGCCACGACTGATATTTAGATCATTTTATGTCAGTATCTGCTGCACTGTACTGCTATAAAGATCTGTATCAGACTATCTGATGGAGCAAATATGATACAAAACATAAAACACACACTTTTTTTATATTTAGTTCAAACTTCAGAAGATTGTTTGATTACAAAGAAATAGATTAAAAAATAAATAAATAATTCTAAAGGCTCAACAGACAAAGGTTCAATTATACAAAAAAAGTAAAGGTTCAATAAACTCTTGCATTACAAAAAAGATTAAAATAAACAAATATTTCTAAAGGATCAGTAAACTCTTCCATTACACAAAAAAAATTTGCATTACAAAAAAATAAATAAATAAAAATACATAAATAAATAAATAATCCTAAAGGTTAAATATACGCTGTCATTAAAATATATATATATATATACATGGGTCAAAGACGAAAAAGGGTTTAAGCATAAAAACAATAAGTGTAATACTGCTTTAAATTGTTGTTGTTTTTCCCAAAAAAAATTTGTAAAAAGTTTTCTGTTTAATTTAATTAATTTAATAAATATCACACATTTTCCCCTGATTTACAGAAGAGAGCCACTAAAATGTCATTCAGTGTAACAATCTTGTCAGGCATATTTACAACAAAAATCAATTTATGACATATTAAAAGACTAATTACTTTCACCCCAAATACTAATCAGTTGTAATTTTACATTTTTAAAATGTGCCACTATCCTAGCTTTTGCCCATTGGTCAGTAAGAATTTTTTACTCATTTAAAACACAATAAAATGTAATATGCTCCCTTATATATTTTGATATGTATACACGTCAGAATAAGCATGTTGTTTGAATTTTTACATAAACATTGTGTTACACTGAATGACAATGTGACATTATTTCAACCAAATTTTGACAATGTATCCCAAAGTAGACACTTTACTTACATTCAATGTGCTTTCTATGAACATATAATCACTTTTGTACATTTCTTTTGATCTGGACGTCTTAATGACTTTGACCCATATATACATATATATATATATATATAAGGCTTTCAAATGTCTTTCCTCATAGACTTCACTTCATTATAAGAGTTTTAGTGTAAACACGTTTAGGGGGAATGAGGGAATGAGACGTTAATTAATTTTCTGCAGTAATTATGTTTGAGTTGTATTTGAGCCAGAACATTCCTTAAACAGCCTTCTGGAGACATGGCATAACTTATGACATAAACTCATTAAGTGTTTTCTTAAAAACAAAGCCTCCTCATGAATCCGCAGGACTGATGTTAAAGTTGTGTTTGGCAGCATGAGCCTGCAGCGCCACCTGCTGGATGAAAAAGTTTTGCATAAAGAAAGCTAAGCATATTTGATGATCCATTATTATTTTCTTTTGCATTGTGACATTTAAGCACTTTATGCAAAAAAATAAAAAGTGATACAAATCATGACAGTGTTTTCCTTTCTATGATCTCTCTCTGTTTCTCTGCAGGAGGTCAACAGTTCGACAAACACCAGATTATTCTGAACGAATTCCACGCAGACAAACTGAATCAGCGCTGGTCTCTGGAGATCCTCTGAGCTCTGCTGCGGAGCTGCGCCAGGGGGACCGGCGCCCTGTGAGGCAGCTGCACCAGAGGGACCATCAACTGGAAATCTCATTCTCATGAGAGCCAGTGGATTGAATATGACCATAATCCACTGGACATCGTGTTATTATTTTACTTTTTTTTTTTTCAAGAACTCTCAGATTTGAGCGCATACTTGAACAATAATAACTATTTTCCTTTGTGTAAATTGCATGAACGTACCTGTTTGGACATTGATCTCAGCTGTATTAAAACACAAGGCTTGTTTGTAAGTAAATGCTTGTTGTGTTCTAATCACTGAGACGTGTGATCAGCTCTGTGCTGATTGGCTGGCTGCTGATTGACTGTCAGGGGATTGGCTGGCTGCTGATTGGCTGTCAGGGGATTGGCTGGCTGCTGATTGGCTGTCAGGAGATTGGCTGGCTGCTGATTGGCTGTCAGGAGATTGGCTGGCTGCTGATTGGCTGTCAGGGGATTGAGGTGTGTTTTCACGGCACAAATGAGACTGTCTGCGGTTAAATGAGTGTGTGCCGTTGTTATCTGGATTCAGAACAGCCACATCCATGAGTTATGCAGTATTATGTGACACAACCATATAGTAGTCCAGTCAAGTCACAGCTGTAATTGTGACCTTTTATCTCACAATTCTGACTTTTTTCTTGTAATTCTGAGAATTGCTTGATAGTATAAACTCTAAATTTTAAGATATAAACTCGCAATTCTGAGAAAAAAGTCAAAATTGAAAAATAAATAAATTCAGAATTGTGAGATATAAACTCGAAAAAAGTTGCAATTACATTTTTTATTAAAACAAACTGAATTGTGAGATGTAAAGTCAGAATTACTGTTTTTTGTTCGTTTATTCTGTGGCGGAAATAAAAAGTGAGCAAAAATTATTTTAAAATCAATTACTGGGATTTTTTTATTAGGCTACACTGTAAAAAAACATCTACCTAATTTAAAAAACCTAGCAGTATAAGTATTATTAATTATAATGCACTAATATTTCAATGAAGAGCTCTTATTCAGGCTGGTTTTATAGTCATAAACAATGGTTTTCTCCTCTCTTTTGGATGTTGATAAATCTGTTCAGTTTGCTGTTTTTTAGCTCTGTATGATTATGTTCAGGTGCATCTTTTAATTGCGTTGTTTTGTGAGCCATCAGAAAAGCCCAGACTATTTTAAGTCGCCTGTTCAGAACCACGGATGTAAAACAGCAGAAGCCGGCTTCATTTTTGCGTCAGTTTATAATTTTTACAGTTTAAAATACTTTATTTCAAGTGTCAGAGCGGTTCAGGCTCTAATTTCATGAATGAGCGCTCACGCACACACATGGAGTGTTACTAGCTCTTGATGCATAAAGAAGATCTGTAGCAAAGACTAAAGTCTCAAATCCAAAAGAGATATTCTTTATAAAAGTTAAGAGTCAACCACGCCTACCTAA
>NW_015629036.1:133728-136481 GCF_001515625.1 Sinocyclocheilus rhinocerous
GAGAGAGAGAGTGTGTGTGTGTGTGTGTGTGTGTGTGTGCGCGATTATTGTGATGTTTTTATCAGCTGTTTGGACTCTCATTCTGACGGCACCCATTCACTGCAGAGCATCTATTGCTGAGACACTGATGCAATGCTACATTTCTCCAAACCTGATGAAGAAACAAACACATCTACATCTGGGATGGCCTGAGGGTGAGAACATTTTCATTTTTGGCTGAACTCTTCCTTTAAAATACAGTAAAATGGCCAAAGCGAGCACAAAGGGAACAGATGATTGGGTCTTCAGGGCCATCGCACACACACAATGACCATCAGAGACGAGCCGAATGAGGGAGCTGATTAAACTCTGTGTCTGAGAGAATCAGGGCAGCGCAGAACAAACAGACGCTCAGATTCAACCTCTCATCCACATGAGAATCAGATGAGATGAAGAGGCTTTCTGCATGGTTGCTGGTTTTGGTGTGGCGTTCACACCTGATATGCAGGAATAGACTTTAAAGGGGTCATATGATGCGATTTCAATATTTCCTTTCTCTTTGGAGTGTTACTAGCTCTTGATGCATAAAGAAGATCTGTAGCAAAGACTAAAGTCTCAAATCCAAAAGAGATATTCTTTATAAAAGTTAAGAGTCAGCCACACCTACCTAAAACGCCTCGTTCTAACACGCCCCACATATCTATGTCACGATGTAGGAAAATTTGCATAACACCGCCCAAATGTGCACGCAAAGAAAGAAAGCGTAAATTTTATTCTCGCTGTAGTATTGTTGCTGCCGCCGCCATGTCGTGAAGTCGCTGTGTGTTTTGTTGTGAAAGCGAAACTACTTTGTTTGGCCTTCCAAAAGAGGACGATATCTGCTTCGTCATGCCTGGAGCTGATCCGAGCTGGTTAAACACATTTCATTACACCAAATACACAAAATAATGTTCTTTTTAGCAGCATCATATGACCCCTTTAAGACACAGACGCAGTGCTGAAGCGGTGCATAGAGGCCGTCTGTCCTGTGTAATTGCTGTCAGCTGCTCAGACACAGACGATATAATGAGCGTTCAGTAATTAAACTCAAATCTTACATAAGAAACTCAGCGCCAGCATTCAGAACAGAACAGAGCACAGATAAACCGCCGTCTGTTCTGAGACGCCACCAGAATTAGAGAAGTATCAGAATAAACACTACTCACACGAATATAACAATCAGTTCTTAAAGTAATGAATGCAGTGTGTCTTTAATGATAAAAGCATTTCTGATCTCTTTATTTCAGCTGAATTAAGACCCGCCCTCTTCTGCTGACCTCTGAGAATCAGCCAATCAAATGCAGCCTCTGTTTTCAATCAGCCAATCAGATTAAAATGCATCCAAGGAATCCTGTTTCTGCCACGGAAAAAAAAGTTTAAAAAGTAATTACGACTTTTTTCTCACAATTTTTCTCAGAATTGCGAGATATAAACATAAACGCACAATTGCGAGAAAAAAATCCACATTTTTTTGTTCCGTGAGAAAAACTCAGAATCAGGGTTAACTAAAATGAAAACTAAAACCATAAAAAAAAATTTAAATAAATGTTAACTGAAACAGAATAAAATATAAAAACCTTAAAACTAGTTTCCAATGCAACATTTCTCATTTTCATTAAAGCACAAAAATAACAAAAACTAAAACATAATTAGTAATAAACTAAGAACTAATAAGAATGACAAACACAACAGAATTACTAAAATTTTAACTAAAATTATCATGAAAGCAGAAAATTTTAAAATAAAATCTAATTCAAAATATGCAGAAACACAATTTCTAATTGCACAATTACGAGAAATTATGATCATTTGTAGATGCAAAAAATATTGGAGAAAGTTTTATAGTGTTTTTAAATATTTATGTATTCTTTTATTATCAAAGCAGAATCTGTAAGGTTAAATAACGTAATAATTTTAGAGTTAATTTTATCTCACAATTCTGATTTTTTCTTGCAATTTTATAACCCTAACCCTAACTGCGAGATATAAACCGGTCAAAGACGAAAAAGGGTTTAAGCATAAAAACAATAAGTGTAATACTGGTTTAAATTGTTGTTGTTTTTCCCCCCAAAAAAATTTTAAAAATTATGTTTAATTTTATTGCAATTTTGTTTGTTTTGTTTGAACATTGTTTTCTGTTTCCTGAAAACCACCGTCCAGTTCTGACAGCAGGAGGAAGGTGACAGGAAGTGCACTGTCCTGCAACAGGAAGTGTCACTGAGCCCAACATTCCATGAGCCACAATGGCTGATAGTTTCCACACAGTGAGTGTGCGACAGATGGATTATCAGGGAACAAAAGCCTCTTTATCTGCGTCCAGTGTGCTAATGCGCTTTTGTGTGGCAGGTGAAGGTGTGACGCGCGCTGAGCTGCTGAGTGTGTGTTTGTGTTCAGAGCTCATCTGAATGAGAAAAACTGCTGATTTAAATTCCAAGAATATTTAACATTTTTTACTGTATTTTTGATCAAATAAATGGAGCACTGGTGAGCAGATGAGACTTCTTTCAGAAACATAAAAAAATCTGACTGTCACCAAACAATATGCACACTTTACAGTTAATAATAATACATTTTTTTGCATAAAGAAAATCATTAACATGTTTAATTGTCATAAGAATAATTAACAGTTTCTCATGTCTTGGTTTTGAGGTGAAATATGACCTGCATATGCTCCTGACCGGCTCCTCTCACACATACACACACACACACACACACACACACTCACAACCAAACAT
>NW_015629036.1:136961-148254 GCF_001515625.1 Sinocyclocheilus rhinocerous
CACACACACACTCACTCACACACACACACACACACACACTCACACACACACTCTCTTTCACAAACACACACACACACACACACATTCACTCAAACACACACACACACACTCACACACACACTCTCTTTCACAAACACACACACACACACACACATTCACTCAAACACACACACACACTCACTCACACTCACACACTCTCACACACACACATTCACTCAAACACACACACACACACTCACACACACACACTCTTTCACAAACACACACACACACACACACATTCACTCAAACACACACACACACTCACTCACACTCACACACTCTCACACACACACATTCACTCAAACACACACACAGGTCACAGTATCGGTCGGTTTGTGTGTAGTAACCACATGTTTGGTGAATGTGTTTGTGGGACAGAAACTCTTGTCTGAGCAGGTGTCGGTTTACAGCAGATAGCAGACACACTAACCCACTTCCAGTCTTCAACAAAGCCTGTCCTACTCTCCCAAACACACACACACACACCCTCACATCCCTCCATTCACACACTCATCTCACACACAATAGTGGCCGGTTCAGCAGATTTTGAACATCCTGTGGTTTAACCAGCTCGTTGACTTTTCTCCCAGCATGCAGTTTGTGTTTCATGGCGCTGCTGTCCAGTAACCGTAACCTGCAGCTCAGCCTGAATAATGCATGACGACGACCAATGAATCAATGATTAAAGGCCTTTATCCAGAACTCAGCTGCTCAACACTGATGGTGAGAGTGAATGACTCATCGGTGATGTTATTCTTAAAGAAAAAGCTCTTAGTTTTAATAACCCGTCTCTAAAACAGCTTCCTCTTCCTCTGACGTCATCAGGTCCTCTCACCTGAATAACATCCACCTTATTTGTAACGTAACTGCGGCCGTGAATGTGCGAGACTTCTGGTGTCAAGTCCGGCTCCAAGCCTTCCTTAGGAATAAACATTCTTCATGGTTTGGCTTTTCCTCTAAATTTTTTTAATTCTTTTGGAGGCATTGATTCCCTTTTAAGGTGTGATTAAAGTATAAATTATTTTCTACAACGGGGACGTTGAATGCTTGAATCTGATTGGCTGACGAACGTTCTAAGGGGTGTAGTTTTTGTCAGGGAAACGCACGGCTAAAGTAGTTCCAGGCAGGTCTTGACCGCATTACATGTCCATATCACTTTGAATCAATGATTAAAGGCCTTTATCCAGAACTCAGCTGCTCAACACTGATGGTGAGAGTGAATGACTCATCGGTGATGTTATTCTTAAAGAAAAAGCTCTTAGTCTTAATAACCCGTCTCTAAAACAGCTTCCTCTTCCTCTGACGTCATCAGGTCCTCTCACCTGAATAACATCCACCTTATTTGTAACGTAACTGCGGCCGTGAATGTGCGAGACTTCTGGTGTCAAGTCCGGCTCCAAGCCTTCCTTAGGAATAAACATTCTTCATGGTTTGGCTTTTCCTCTAAATTTTTTTAATTCTTTTGGAGGCATTGATTCCCTTTTAAGGTGTGATTAAAGTATAAATTATTTTCTACAACGGGGACGTTGAATGCTTGAATCTGATTGGCTGACGAACGTTCTAAGGTGTGTAGTTATTGTCAGGGAAACGCACGGCTAAAGTAGTTCCAGGCAGGTCTTGACCGCATTACATGTCCGTATCACTTCGCCATACGAATTTAGTTATTTCAAATATATATATATATATATATACAGTGGGTACGGAAAGTATTCAGACCCCCTTAAATCGTACCCACTGTATATATATATAAACAAAATAAAGGCTTATATACTGTATATATTTGTTATGCTGCGATTCGGACTTCTTGGAATTGTATTAAGATTTGTGTTGTTTACTTGGTATTTTGTATGTTCATTCAAGTAATAAAAAAAAGTTATTTTTAGCGATGCAAAAACAGTCCGTTATGAATTGCAAACTGGTTATGATATTATTTTAATTTGCCATCATAACTGTAAATACACCAGTTTGTAGCGCAAATTTACCGTTTACCGCACTTTATTTTTCTTGGTTATTTACATATGGCGGCTAATAAGGGAAGTGTCTTGCATGTTCAAGTTACAAATGGCCACTCCCACTCTTTTTTTCCCGCGCCCACTCTTACGTTCCACGTTGCAAAATTGCAGATAGAGACACTTTCATCGTTTAAAACTCTGAGTAATCGGTTTCACCTTGAAGTACATCACATATTAGGAAAGTAAAACGGGTTACACATACACCGGCGTGCCGCTACGATGGCGTCGCTGACGAGCGCTCTGTGCAAACTTTGCTGTTTCTCGTGTTATTTTGTATTATTCGTGTTACTTATACATGCTTTTGCTCAGACAGTACAGACTCTCATCCAGTATGATCAACAAACACTACTGGACATCCGATCTAACTTAAACTTCGGTTCGGAAACAACGGCGCCTCGGAACTCCAGCTTCAGCATTTACGCGCTCCCTTTGCTGCCGGCCCGCATCCTAAGACGCCGTCGGAAAAGGAGGAAAGGCAAACGCGCTGGGGCCAATGCTCTGTCTGTGTTATTGTTCTGCCTATGGTCACTGAAGTCACTCAATATCTCAGTGCCCTCCACGTACGTCTATATCTGTGTGTCTATGTCCTGTTATTGTCACTGTATGTCTGAGCCTCGTCACAAGCATTTCAATGCCCAGTTTTCCCCAGTGTTAACTATGCAAATGATAAATAAATGCCTCTTGACTCTTGTTTGTTTCTTTAAATGCTGCGTGTTAAACTACAATTAAAGTTTCACAAGCAAACGTTTGACTGTTTTATATTAAAAGTGAATCGAATACATAAATGGAAAAATAATCGCTACATTTAAAGCTAAACAACAGAAAATCGTTCGCACCGTTCTCTAGACTTGTATGCATGCTGAGTTTGATTTAAAAGCATCAAATTTACAGGACTATCCCAGATTACATGTAAATTAAGCAGCACCCCACATAAACAACCACATAAAGACATTTCTAGTACATTGCACTATTAAGCAACACGCCGAATTAAATGTTCTACATTTTTGAAGTAGAAAGACATAAAGTGCGCCTGATTTCTTGTCAAATGTCCTCTAATAATATTTGCAACTTTTGAATTTCAACATGCATTTACAGTGGAAGTCTTTGCATACTCCTCATCATCAAACGAGCCAAGCCTGTTTCATTCAACTGTACATTGTTTATTCTCATGTAGCTACTGGTGTTTTCCAGCTTACACACATTAAAACATTTCGATTTGTACAAAATATAAACTATGCAAGAGAAAAACAATATTACAAAGTGTCCATCTCATGCCAGTGAACGACTAACAGTTTGATTCATAACTAAAGTGGGCAAATACAGATGAAAATGCACCTGAAACTGGTATAAAATACCAAGTGACGAAACTCAATGCCAATGAAGGAGCCCGTTTAGTTTAGTTTAGTTTAGTTTAGTTTAGTTTAGTTTGGTTTGCATCAGAATCCGGCCGTCAAGCTAAGACCGTTCAATGTTGGAACACCTTCCATATCACTCTACAGGCTCCGCAATGCGAGAAACGGGAAGAGGATGTTTGGTTGTGGGAACGGAAGCCAGGTGCCGTTTGAAATGCCATCATCCATCCGTTCGTGCTTCTACTTCAGGGCTGGACTCTGGTGAAATGACCAGACCTCGTGGAGCTCCGTGCGGGAGTGTTCGTGGAGATGTTGCGGTGCAGGAGGAGGGAAGGTGGCAGAACTGGCCTCGGGGGAACACCTGCTCCGGATCCGCCTCAACACCAGCGATGCAGGAGGCCGGTTGCCATGGCGACGGGGACGAGCACGTTGAGCGCGCTGGCCTGCGTCTGGACGCCGGTTCCCGCCGGAGCGGTGGTGGCGTTCACCGGTCCGCCGGACGCGTTCGCCTTCACAGTCTGGTTTCCCGCGGTGGAGTTGCTCGGGGAGATTGTGCTCTGAGATAAAACCTGAGGAGAGAAAAGCGCGATTATCACATGAGTCTATGCAAACGAAAGGACTCAGCTGGATTCTTTGTTTTTTAATCGCCCACATTTGCATGTTACTTTTAATGCATAACTGGACCTCTTAAAATACCTGCGCAGGTGCGTTTGCATGGAAACATCTTTTAATATCATTGACATACCTTTATAGGCCTAGTTTTAATTTATATTTTGAATTCGTTTTTTTTTTTTTTTTTCCCCGTTATTATTCGTTTTTTAATTAGTGCTGTCGAACGATTAATCGCGTCCAAAATAAAAGTTTTTGTTTACATTATATATGTGTGTGTACTGTGTATATTTATTATATATATATATATATACACACACACACATACAGCATATATTTAAAAAATATTTACATGTATATATTTATATTTATATAAATATATTTAATATACAAATATAACATATATCTTTCTTAAATATATACATGCATGTGTGTGTATTTATATATACATAATAAATATACACAGTACACACACACATATATAATGTAAACAAAAACTTTTATTTTGGATGCGATTAATCGCGATTAATCGTTCGACAGCACTATTTTTAATATGTCTATAGGCCTATAGTTTTTAATTTTTATTTCAGTTTTACTTCAAGTTCCTATTTTTGGGGTTTTCAAAAGAAAATGAGAAATGCTGCCTAGGTTTATATATTTTATTTCATTTTAGGTAACGTTTATTGTATTTAAACCAAAAATGTTTTTATGGATTTGGTTTTAATTAACTATAATAACCCTGCTCAGAACTTTGGCTAACGTTCTGGCAAAGTTCCCTCAAAGTCAGTAGCATTAACATAATGTTCGTTCATACACAAAAACGTGATTTATACATCATCAACGGAACATTTTTCTGAAACGTTCAACGTTTGTCTAACGTTTTTCAAATGTCGGTTCTTGTTTCAGAACGTCCAGAACATTTAAAAAGGAAGTTCCCATAATGTTTGCAAAATGATCAAATGGAATGTTCCCTTAACGTTTGTATGTAATAGAAAAAAATGGTTTAAAAACATTAAAAAACTAGACATTTTGAACATTCAGAAATAACATTTTCATAATTCCTTGGGAACGTTAGCAAAACGTTCTTAGAAATCATAAGAAACTCAGATTTAAGAGCCTATATCTTCATCAGCTCTCCAAAATTACGCATGGAAGTTGTCCATGGTTTCTGCATCAGGTGCATATAACTGTTACTGTATATAACCGTATCTGAAGGTCCGGTGAGCGCCGAGACGCGCCGGTGTTTCGGGTTCTCACCCGGATCGGGTTTCTGACACAGAACGGTCTCACAGAAACTCAAGCCCCGGGACAGACATCGATACACTTTTAATGATTCATTCTCCAAAAACCACGCAAGCACTGCACTCGAGCTGTTAACAAAACGCCAACACTCTGCACTTTCCTTTCATTTTAAAGCAGACGTAGCTTATTTATGTTCATTCTCCTATAGTTTGGACGCATTAAAGCTCAACATCTACAGTATTTTAAAAGAGTCTAAAACTTAAATTCAAGATTAAATATGTGTGGAATAGTCAACATATGAAGTCATACCTGAGTGATTAAGCAGAAAGCGCAGAAAGCGCAGAAAACGACTCCGGCGGGGGTCAGCTGAGCCATCCTGGTGATGAAGAGGAGGAGGAGGAGGAGGAGGATGATGAAGAGTGAGGCTGATGGACACACGCAGGTGGGTTCGTCTAAAGGGAGACGCCGGCTGCTGCCGGAGCTTTTATACTGGGACTGATGAGCCGTTACGTCACGTTACTGCATCTCTATCAACTCCATCACAGTCCTGTAAACATAACAAATAAATAATTCAAACCAAAAACATCGCCACGTGCAAAAAAAATAGAACACACACGGTATTGATACAAATACTTCAGCTAAAATAATGTTTTTTTAAATAATGTCGTCACCCCCACGTAATGAAGTATGATGTTCTTTTGCGTATTCCTTTGCTTTATGTAAAAACAGCTTGTATTTGTTGGGATAATGTGTTCCCAGTTAAATATCCGGCGGTTAAAAAAATAATGACTCCATATGATTAATATTTAATATCTAACACTGTAGGAGAAGAAAAAAAAAGCACCGTCAAATAGTTAATAATTGATATCAAGCTTGATTGCGCGCCAGCTTTGACTTGCGTGACCTCTAGCGGCCGCGTGCGTTACTGCATCTCTATCAACTCCATCACAGTCCTGTAAACATAACAAATAAATAATTCAAACCAAAAACATCGCCACGTGCAAAAAAAATAGAACACACACGGTATTGATACAAATACTTCAGCTAAAATAATGTTTTTTTAAATAATGTCTAAGTTAATACTTGTTCAAAACAATCACTTTAGCAAAGTTTGTACTATTTTCTGCTTATTTTGAAAAATAAAAGAATATTTTTTTCAATAAATATACTGTCAATAAAATGTTAATATAAAAAAATATATTTAAAAATACAGAAACAAAATAATTTGAATAAGTAAAGATTCTGAAAGTATTGAAGGAGATCCAATAATAACTGAAAATGTATTTACAGTAGTAACAAAAAATGATATTTTATTATATGATAATGTTTTTAAATATGATGGTTTCATTCTAAACATGGCGATTATCTCTAATATGGACACCCAACATAATATATGATATTTACCGTCTGAATCTAACCATGTCAACAAATGGAAAAGTCAGCCTTCTATTAATTATTATGTTAATTACTGCGCTTTTTACCCCAAACACCATACTTTTACATATTCTTTCGTTATTTAAAAACTGTTGCTTTAATTATCTTAAACAAAACTGAAAATCATAAAGAAGACCTTTGTCTCAAAATATATGCATTAATTTTAGTAAAACTCTCATTTGCTACTTAAATCTACAACATTTAAAAAAAATAATAACATAAAATATTTAGATCAAGTAAGCACAGAATGGACTTTGCGCCGCTGCGCGCGATGCGTCAAATATACACGTGCATCTTGAAAAGCGGATGTTTTGGAAAGCGCTGCGCCAGTGCATGAATATTATAATCATTCAAGATGAAGCGTACAGTCACAGAGCTTCATCTCCCTCTAGTGGCCAGAAGCAGCATCTTCGACAGCACTATAAAAGTTGATCTTATGCTGAACAGGAACACACTACAAACGCAATGGAGTTCTGTTTCATGCAGGAGGTGTTTGCTGTGTTTCAGAGCGTGGACAGAGTGGAGAGGCTCTGGTTTCTGCTGTTGAGCTGAGAGAGAGAGAGAGAGAGAGAGCAGGGGGTTTCAGGAGGCAGACTGCAGGCCAGCGAGGATCAGATGACACCCGCAGGCCACGAAACCTGATCCGGGGCCCTGAACCGGGGCTCTCCGTTTACACGAGCGCGCTTATTCTTCGAAACACTGAGCAGAGAGTCCCTGTGTGTTTGAGAGAGAGAACGCGATTGAGAAAGAGATTTTACTTACTACTCACATAACAACCATGGCATTACCATGTTTTTGGACAATAGTGAAATCATGCTAGTGTAGTGTAGATGAAAAGTTCCCAGCAAACACAAATCGTTTTTTTGTTTTTTACAACTTTTATGGTAATGTTGCTGCACGACGTTTTATAAACCACACCTGAAATTTAAAAAATAATATTATTATTATGTGAATATTATTATTAATATAATATCATTAAATGAAAAAAATAATAATATTATGAATAGTAATGATGTAACCAAAATTAATAGATGTTAATGGAAGTTCCATGGTGTTCTTTAAATTACTACTACTAATTTCAGTATCTTAGTATATATTATAGTATATATTATAAGTAGCATGATTTTACTACCAGCAGTTTTTGGAAAAACTTAACACTAAAGCTGTTTTGTTTTGTTTTGTTCGTTTTTTTTAATAAGCTATATAAATAAATAAATAAATAAATAGTGCACAATACTTAAAAATACTTTATACTAAAGCTGTTTTGTTTTGTTCGTTTTTTTATTTTTATAAATAAATAAATAGTGAACAACACTTAAAAATACTTTATACTAAAGCTGTTTTGTTCGTTTAAAAAAAAAAAAAGAAATAGTGCACAATACTTACAAATACTTTATACTAAAGCTGTTAATAATAATTAATAATGCATAAATAAATATATTGTTTGTAGTAACCAAATGGCGTGACGCGACTCGTCACGTGATCTAAAGATGGCGGCGCCGGCGGGGCGGGTAGCCTCTCTGTGTAGAATAACACAGATTTTCTAGAAGACTAATGTATTGGACGTCTTCATCTTACAGCGAGGGTGCGTCATTTTAATAATGTTTCTCAAAAGTGCTGTTCACTTATAATAAATAATACGTTTACTTTTAGACGCTGCACATTTTAAGTCACGTGACAAAAAAATCTATATATTTTTTTTTACTACAGTAAAAGTGTTTATAACAAATGCTGCGGTAGTTTGAGGGAAGCTATGGCTCCGCCGGGCTCAAGCCTCACATTCCAGCCGGAACGGCTCCGGATCCGGAGGAGGAGGAGGAGGAGGAGGAGGCGGCGGGTGTCGGGTTTCACCTCCTCCCTGATCTCCTGCGCTCCTCTCATTGTTCCCGCGCCGCGTCAGATTCGCGTGACAGCGTCGTCCCGCGCGCCGCTCCGCGAGTCATGCTCGAGATGGAAACGGGGCGACCGGCGGAGAACAAGCGCAGCCGAAAACCTGCTCACCCCGTGCGGAGAGACGTGCGCCAGGAGATGAAGGTGAGAGAGAGAGCCTGCTGCTTTACCCGCGGAACCGCTGTAACTACTCGCTCTGAAAGCCTTGCTGGTTCAGTTAGTCGAGAAGCCTGATGGGAACGCAGGGTAACTAGCATCCTGATATGCTGCCCACACTCGATACATGTTCTGTTATGTATCATAATTCGTTTTTAAAAAAGATAAAATGTGTGTTATAAAAAAAATACATTTTACTAAAATAAAAATTAAATGTACTGTAAACTATTTAAAATGTCATAAAATATTTTATATAAAATATGACATTTAAAATATATTTAATATAAAAAATATGTAATATTTTTTACAAACATTAAAACATATTTCATAAGAAATGCTGTGTACATGGTGTAATTTGTTAATATTTAATATAAAAATTAGGTATTTAATAAAAAATATATGATATAGAAATCATATATACGTTAAAAATAATATATTTAATATAAAACATGAAAAAATATTTAAAGATAAACTATTTAATATAAAACAGCAATTACATAAACACAGGAAAAATAAATATTTTATTTATTTGAAAAATAAATATTTAATATAAACTATTAAAAAGTACATATTTAATAAAAATAAAATATGAAATTTAAAAATATGAAAAATGAAATATATTTAATATTACATTTTTAAAAAATGAAACGTATTTAATAAAAATATGAAAAATAAAATATTTTAAATATGAAGATATTTTAAAAATATATATTTAATACAAAATACTAAAAGACATGAATTTAATATGTCTGAATCACTCAGTTGCATTAACCAAAGTCATTTTTAAAGGGCAGATCATGTAGGATTAAATCAGCCGCACATTCACTGCAGTTCAGCAGCTCGCGTCAAATGATTCCCACAGTGCTGTCTGCAAGGTTCAGTATGTATTGAATCACAGCCACGCGCTCCGCTGAGCTGGTTTTCTCCAGATGTGACCGTAGCTCACGTCTGCTCACACGGCCACCGATGCACGACTGACACGGCGACCTTATTAAATCTGGCTTTTATTCCCGTTTGATATCTGACACGGCGTGTTTATAAGCGCCGCTCTCTGAGAGTCTCTCCATCTCTTTCCACTGGGAGTGTAGAGTTACAACTTAACTCATTTTAATCCAAACACATGAAACCGAAGCCGAGTCTGATGCAAGCGGCCCCGGGGCCGAGGAAGGGGTCGCGGCGGGCTTGGGCCCGTCACTCTCGCCGAACAGAACTGCCGAGAAGAAACAGAAACAACATTGTGGGAAGAGAGCGGAGGGGGTGCGCGGAAGAGCCGCTGATGTCATTAGTCTCGGGGCCGATGGAGAGGAGGGGGGTCTGGGATCGAGTGACGGAAAGCGCTCGGCTCCTGTTTTTGCAGGAAATGATGGCGGATCGGTTTTCCGAGCAACGTTTTGATGGCTGTAATCGCTCTCAGATGAAGCACACACATGATGATGATGATGAGCGTCTCATTCTAACATCAGTTTTTCCTAGAAGTGCTTCTCCTGCTTATTATTTTACACTGTGTGTGCCAAAATATTTATCATGCAAAACTAATTTGCATGTAACATTACATGCACATATGTGTCCCTGCAGCACAAAAGCAGTGTTAAGTCGCTGGGGTATATTTGTAGCAATAGCCAACAATACATTGTATGGGTCAAAATTATACATTTCTCTTTTATGCCAAAAATCATTAGGATATTAAGTAAAGATCATGTTCCATGAAGATATTTTGTAAATGTCCTACCGTAAATATATCAAAACTTAATGTTTGATTAGTAATATGCATTGCTAAGAACTTCATTTGAACAACTTTAAAGATGATTTTCTCAATATTTAGATTTTTTTGCACCCTCAGATTCCAGATTTTCAAATAGTTGTATCTCGACCAAATATTGTCCTATCCTAACAAACCATACATCAATGCAAAGCTTTCAGATATTGCAAATCTCAATATTATATATAAAAAAGAAAAATTTACCCTTAAGACTGGTTTTGTGATCCAGGGTCACACACACACACACACACACATAATATTAACAAATATAATGTTTAATGTAAAAAAATAATATTAAAATTTGATTCTTTAATAATAAAATAAAAAGTAATTAATAATAGACATATTTAAAATATAAAATATACAAAATAAAATATTTTATATATAAACACGAACAATAAAATATTTTGAACATATATTTTAAGAAATTTTGAAATAAAACATTAAAAATATTTCGTAAAATATATTTAAAATACAATATTTAATCAAATGTAATAAAAGCAATTTAAAAATTAACATTTAATAAAAATTAAACATTTAATACTAAAATATTAAAAAATCATACCAAGTATTTTTTATTAATATTTATATTTATTTTTTAAAATTATATCAACATTTTAAAGTTTTAGTGTTTTTTGTCATTTTTATTAATTTTGGTTTTTAGAAATAGGTATTTCTTTTATTATTATTTTTTTGTTGTTGTTGTAGTTATTTTAGTGAATAAGTAAATTTATGAACTTGAGAAAAATGAGTTGAAAACACACACACACACACAAACATACACACACACACACACA
>NW_015629036.1:148269-150072 GCF_001515625.1 Sinocyclocheilus rhinocerous
ACACACTCACACACACACACACACACACACACACAGTACATACGCACATTTATGTTAAATTTTATTTGTTGGAACATGTTTAAATTAAATACACTGTATATGTTCTTGTGCTATGTATTTGTGACCCTGCCTGTGAAAACCCAGCTAAAGTCATTTTTTTGTGATTTAATGTTTTCAAAATCATAAAGATGTAGAACATTCCGTGAAAATATAACCTTTATATCTTTATTAGCCTACTGACTGAGTAAGGCCATGTCAAAGATTGAAATCCTAGTGAAATGAATGGCTGAAATCAAACTTTGATGCTTTGAGACTTCAGCACAGAGAGGGTCACATGTATGTGTTTGGGCGGATGTCTGCTCTGATCACAGCAGGTGTGTGTTTGTGTTGCAGAGCTTTGCTGAAAGCACCATGAATGAGTTGTTAGGCTGGTACGGCTATGATTCAGTGGATCTGCAGGACTCAGGAAACCGTGTCAAACACAACCATATATCTGTTCTTAAAGGTACACACACATTCACAGCTGCTGCTCGCCTCGCTTCCTCCGTGTGACTGTGATTTATCCTCCAGGGAACTCCGTGCCAAAGCCACACGCCGAGGAGAGGAAGCTGCCCTCATCATCATCCTCATCTTCCTCATCATCTTCCTCAGAGCCCGTCAGGAGCATGAACGTCATCGTGCCGCTCATCAAGCCCTCTGCCGGTGTGCAGCGCAGAACACACGCAGATAAACTCTGGAAATGTGTGATTGGTGTAATACTGACTCTGCCGCGTGTCTCTGTTCAGCGGAGGACGAGCAGAACGAGCCGATCGTGTGCGTCTGGTGTCAGAAGGAGGGCGTGAAGCGCTATTCTCTGCTCATGGGCTCCGAGCTCAAGAGCTTCTGCAGCGAGAAGTGTTTCGCCGCGTGTCGACGCGCCTTCTTCAAACGCAACCAGGTGAAGAGCCCTCAAGCCTTTTGTGAATTTTGAGGGGAAATTATGTTAAAATAATAATATATAATTAATCAATAAAATAATAAATTAAAATATTTAAATTAAATAAATAATAATAATAAATTAAAATTAATATATTTTAATATTTTTAGCTATTAATAAATTGTACAATGTGGTCCAAAGGTCTAAGATAATTTTAGTGTCACAATCTGAGTGTAAGTTTAAGTTGAAAAAGTCATGTCAACTACTTTTATGTTAATATTTCAATAATTCATCAATTATTTAGCATGTTCATGGCTTTCGGTTAATGGTCACATGACATACAGGTAAAAAATAAAATATTAAATTTTTTATATATAAGTGTTTTATTGATAAAAATTACTTTTAATTTTTACATCTGTCAAAATAAAATAGATTGTTTTATTTCAAAATATATTTTTTTAAGGTATTTTAATTGATGAAGGTTTTATGGTTTTAGTTAACAACCCTGATATATATGCACAATTTTTTTGTAAGTGTTTTATTATTAAAATTTATTTAAGTATTTTAAAATAAAAACAATCAAAATAAATCACGTTTATTTTTAAATATTTTAAGATATTTATTTTCAGGGCTTGTTTATGGTTTTAGTTAAACGTAAGAACCCTGATATATATGTTCTTGATTGTTTGAAAATACTTGATTTTCTAATGTTTTTTTGTTGTTGTTTTTTTTGTTTTTTACGTTTATTATTGCACAATTGCATTGCATTTAAGCCTGACTCCATCGCTGTCAGATCAGCCTCTGCACACACACACACACACACACACACACACACACACACACACACACACTCACACACTCACATCACTCACAACACACACTCTCTC
>NW_015629036.1:150113-150415 GCF_001515625.1 Sinocyclocheilus rhinocerous
CTCTCACACACACACACACACACACACACACTCTCTCTCACACACACACACAGACACACACACACACACTCACATATGAAGGCATCGCTTTACAGGCTGCTGTGTTTCTGCTTAACGAGCAGCACATTCCCACAACAGAGAGAAGAAACACACAGGATCGTTTATCAGCCCAGAGTCACACACACACTGACGAGTTTGAGCCTGTCGGAGAGAGAGAGAGAGAGAGAGAGAGGATTCGTCTTACAGCGCATACTTTACACACAGGACTCTCCGGTCACACACACACACACACACACACACAG
>NW_015629036.1:150724-151807 GCF_001515625.1 Sinocyclocheilus rhinocerous
CACACACACACACTCTCTCTCTCTCTCTCTCTCTCTCACACAGACACACACACACACTCACACACAGAAAGACTTTGCTAAAACAATAGATCTAGTGTTAGACTTAGAATGAAAACCTAACGCATTGTGTCACACATTGACTAACATGTCTCTCATCACGTCTGACGTGTCGCTGTGTTTGAATCAGCTGCTGTTATTGAGATACGATTATAGTTTTTGTTAATATTAATAATATTTTTTTCAATATTTTATAGTTACATTTTTTTTTTTCCCAGCAAAAGTGGCAAAAGTTTTTTTTTCATGTAGTTTTAGTTGATTAACTGTAATAACCCTGACGAATACATGTTTATATTTCACACAAACAAAGCGCTTCAGATTACTATTTGTGTGTGTTTGTGTTCCTCCAGGCTCGAGATGAGGATCGTCATGGCGACCAGTCTCCGCCCCCTGGCCAGACGCTGGACACGCCCTCAAGACTTCTGCTGAAGATGAACAACAACACGCGTGTAAATAAACACACGAGCGTCCACGTGCGCCGATTACTGCATGTAGAAACCGTTACTACATAAGAAAAATATCAAGGATTACATTTATACAAATATTACATTTAATCATTAATATTAAGGAATGTATTCATATTTATTAATTCATTATACTGGATTTTTTAAATATTCAAATGTGAAGACTTCAGAATGGATGTGTTTTGTAAAACCGTCTCTCTGCAGGTGTGTGATTGGTGTAAACACCCGCGTCACACTAAAGAGTACCTGGACTTCGGTGCGGGCGAGGAGCGCCTGCAGTTCTGCAGCACCAAATGCCTAAACCAGTACAAGATGGACGTGTTTTACCGGGAAGCTCGTGCCGCCCTCGCCGGCTCCGCCCACAAAGATGAGGAGGACCGCCCCAAAACAGCTGTGGCGGAAAACCAGAAACTCCTCACCCCGGAGGCCTGGGACAGACCAGCGAAAACCCTCTCGCCCCGAAGCCCGCCGCAGCCGAGGATTCAGACCAGCGTATCGCCCTCTTCTCCGGCTCGTGTTACTCCGGAACAGCAACGCCCACCTCAGATGCCCCTCCCCTTTG
>NW_015629036.1:152046-155408 GCF_001515625.1 Sinocyclocheilus rhinocerous
GCCCTAACCAGAGGGCTTCCTTTGCCCCGCCTCCTCTCCTCCAGCCTTTCCCCGCCCCTTACATGCCCTTCCACCCGGCGTACCCGCCCCATTTACCCCCGCCCTGGCCGCAGCCCATGATGTTATCACCCTACCCGGTTTTCGTGCCAATCCCGGTGCCGATTCCCATTCCCATCCCTGTTTTCCCTCAAATGGGCCACAAAGGAGTCATTCGAAGCCTTCAGGAGCACGAGCGTACACCCGATCCGGGTCACTCGGAGGAGCCCAACAAAAAAGTAAAGACCGAACGATGCGCTTCTCCTTTCGCGTCGGAGCGCCAGGTGATTCAGTGTCTCCGCAAACACCCGGTGAAAGAGGAAACTCACACGTGCGCATCTCCAACGCACAAAGCACTTTACACGTCTGTCGTCACGGCGACGGCCTCTAGAATCGTTACTCCCGCCTCTTTGTACTCATTGGCTCGTTCGACCACCATACAAGCCACCTCGTTCTCACTGGACAGCTCCTCTCAGTCTCCTCTCTCCGTCTGCGAAGATGTGAAAGAGAACAGCTATTTGAGTGGGCGGGACGACGGCTCGGCCAATCGCTGGCCAGCAGAGCAGACGGACTGCCGGAGCGACCAATCGAAAGAGAGCAGGGGGGAGGAGGAAGCGCCGCAGGATGTAGAGCACACCTACGCGCGGTCCGTACCGCCCAAACTACGCGAGAAAAACACACAAACGCATTTACACACGCAAACACAAACCTGGGAGAAAAACACGGATCTGGGATCCGAGCCGAGCGGACGGGACGATCCAGAACCAGCCGTGAAGAGACGATGCTTGAGAATCAGAGACCAGAACAAATGAGGGCCGGGGTAAGACGACACACACACACACATCAGCACAAATAGTCCGTTTTTGCAAATAACATTGTCTTGGTTTTAGGTTTGGGCTTGTAATTAATAAAAAAGTAATATAACTTTTATAAAAATAAAATGATTCATTTTTTATTATGTGTATTTATTATATATTATGCATATTTATAATATATTAATGAAGTGTATATAATGGTACATATCTAAAAATATTTTGTGTAATTAAAAAATATAAATTTATAAAATAAAATAAACATATTTATAATGTAAATAAAAAGTTATTTTATAATGTATAAAATATAATGTATAAAAAGTTGTGTAATTTTAAAAATAGTATTTTTTTTTTTATAAAAATGCATATTATTTATATATATATATATATATGAATTAAGTGTACATAGTTATACTTATTTCAAAAATATAAATTTGTGCAATTAGAAAATATAATTTGTATAAAAAAAATATATATTAATTGTACATACCTATATGTAAACAAGTATTTTGTGCAATTAATAAAAAGCATACTTTTATAAAATTAAATGATTATATATTTATATAAAGTATTTTAAATAATAATAATAATTATGAAAGTGAAAGTGATGTGACGTGAAGCTAAGTGTAGTGTCTCATACTCGGAATTTGTACACATGCACACACACACAGCAGTGAGTAGTGAACAACAAGCACTGTTATACGAGATACCACGATTTATTCTACGCTGTTTATCTGTCTTTTCTCTGGCTGGAGTGTGTGTGTGTGTGTGTGTGTGAATCTCTGTGTTGATTCTGCTGGGTTTTATTGCTGAAAGTCGATCCGTTCTCTCAGGGATTCACCGATGTTTGAAACTCGAGCTCTCGGGCCTCACATCCTGTTACTCTTTCTGCTCGTTCGTCTGCTTTCTCAAGGTTTCAAAGCTATAGTGTTTCTTCTCATTTTGTTGTTCTTCATTATTTTCGTGCTTTAAAACAGATGCATCAGAGATCGTAAATCAGAGAGACTTGTTTGTGCGTCTTTCTACGATATAAGTAGGTTTTATATAGTAAGTACTTCGCTATAAGTAATTTTTGCTCATTTTAAAGGCTTTTCTGAGCCATTGTTCCAGTTCATGAGAATGTTTATATTACGTGTGTAATTATAATAATATTATATTTATGTATTAAAGTACGTAATCATACATAATTATAAAAATATTTTGTTAATTAAAAACAATTTCATAAAAATAAAATATTTACGTTATGTATTAATTATACATTATATGTGTTTATAATATATATTCATTTATTAATTATTTTATATTTATTTATTTATAATTTATTATAATTATAAATTCATTATAATTATGTATTTAAAAATATTTTGTTAAAAATAATTTTATAAAAATAAATTTTCAAAAATGTAATTAACTCATTATGTCCTAAAGGAAGATAAATTTAATTGGTCAAATTGTTTCATGGATATTACACAATTAATTTTTGGGTGTGGCCTGACAAATTCAGCTGAATCATTTGAATGCAAGTTCCAAATTTATTTAAATAAACATAATTATACATATTTATAATATATATGAATTATGCATAATTGTACAGCATTACAAACTTTCATTTAAAATGTATTTATACATTTGCATACAATTGTACAATCATGCATATTTATGCATAATAATGCATTAGTATTTAAAAACAATATAAAATATATAAAACATCTGAAAAATATAAATATAAAAACTTCTGAAAATAATTATTCAGATTTCTATCATGTTAATTATGCATAATTATACATATTTATAATATACATGTTTACAAGAAGTATTTTTAAATAAGTATAATTATCTATGTTTAATTATGTATATTTCATTTGCATTTATGCATTTGACAGACACTTTTATCGAATGCATCTTACATTGCATTCAAGGTGCACATTTGATCAGTGCATGCATTCCCTGGGATTCGAACCCTTGACCTCGGCGCTGGGCAAGATCTGTGTATCGAGGACACTATACAGTGCACTTCACCATGCATTTTCTTTGCTGGAACCGCTAGTGTGTCCTAAAAGTGTCATTTTGACCATTTCTCACATTTTCTCTGTGTTTCAGGTGTAAATGCAGTGATGACACGATCGAGACGAGCGATGCGGTCTGTGACCGTACAGAGGATGCCCATCCAGACGCAGCAGCAGAGCATCATGGGAGTCACAGATCGAGCGCATGTGATCCAATTAGACCGCATATGTGTGTGTGTGTTTTCCTGCTGAGCCCCTACAAAGCCAGGCATTGTTCCTCACTGCCAGTGTGTGTGTGTCTGTGTGTGTGTGTGTGAGTGAGTGAGAGAGAGAGAGAGAGAGAGTGTGTGTGTGTGTGTTCAGCTGTGGTTTAGTTAGACCTGACACACACTGGCTCTTTGGCTACAGGGCATTTTTAGACTTCGCCGAAACAGTGCCAAGAGGACAAATACACACACACACACACACACACACACACACTCACACTCATACACACACACTCACACAC
>NW_015629036.1:155432-160346 GCF_001515625.1 Sinocyclocheilus rhinocerous
CACACACACTCACACTCACTCACACACACACACACGCTCACACGCACACTCACGCACACACACGCACTCACTCACACACACTCACACACAGACACTCACTCACACACACACACACACACTCACACACACACTCACACACACTCTCACACACACACACACACACGTCAGATATTCAGCTCTGCAGCTCCTCAGATGTTTAGAAACTGTATTTTCAGGAGTATTGAGTGTCGAACGATCAGAACTTCTTGCTTTTTAACCCTTTCTGGTTCATTTGAGAAAGCTCTTCAGTTATTGGCCAAATGGTGGATGATGTTTGAAGTCATTGCCAACAGATTCAATTCAGATTCACTTTACCGAATTCACGTTTCTCATGATCTTAACAACTAGGAGTGAGTTTTGGAGCAAACAGTGATGGAAACGTGCTCATGATGCATGTTCAGTAGTGTTTATAAGCAAATACCAGCGAGTTTTTGGTTCCAGATGGTTTTTTTCCCATTCATTTTTCCCATAGGGATTTGTAAAAAGTCTCTGTTGAAGCGTTATAAGTCATGAACCAAACCAACCAGCTACGAGGAGAATCACAACATTACACACTTTTAATGTTAAGCAAAAAAATCATTTGAAAATCAGACAAGAAAGAAAGAACTACAATCCCATGAGGCATTGCGAATAACAATCGAATTAAAAATGATGGTGAAATATAAAACTATTCATTTAAAGTTGTTGATTAGAAGCTATATATTTTAGGTTTACTGAAAAATATACACAAATATTTAAGTATTTTGAGAGCGACTGCGTCACGACGTCATTCGCCGCGTTTCGCTGAGTGGGCGGAGCTAATGACGTCTTTCGGCGGCTCTCTGATTGGTGGAATTTCCTGCATAAAAATTACATTGCATCATGGGTGATGTAGTTTTTCACCACGAATAAAACATGATTATTAAAAAAACGAGTTGAAATAAAGCGAGAAAATGATTGGAGTTTTTGCATAGCGATTGTTGCACTCTCTTGAGTTATTTCACAGCTAAAGTCGGCATGGGATGGAAAGTCACGGAAATGCATGTTATAGATTTTATTGTAAGTAAATCATCCGTGCATATGTTTCATTTTAAAACATGTTTCGACCTCCTAATGTCATAACTACACAGGACTTTTTAAAGCGCCACGCCCACATCTCAACATCCAATCAACAAACGATGCATAGAGCCAAGTCCCGCCCTACATTTTTTTTCCCCCGATAATCGGTTTCGCTCAAATCTGTCGTTTCATCACTTTAAAGATCGAGTCGGTGTCTAAACCTTTGATTGGTAGCGTTTACCAGCGTACTATATATATTCCTGACTTGGTACTTCAAAAATAGTGTCAAAAAAGATTACTGTGGTAAAATGTCTAAACTTAGCGTATGGTACTATTTAAAATGCACGTTAAATGATATTCAAATGTACTTAAAAGAATATGACGCTACCTTTAGTAAGTGAGTTTGATGTGTGACGTCACTTCGCGACGGAGAAAAAACGCGATCGGTTTTTCGCGACGAATTGTAGAGTTGTATTTTGTCATTATTTGAAATACAATTCGGATTTTTATTTTATTTTATTTATTTTTTTTGTTTGTTTCCCCAAGCCATTTGCAGATGTCTCCTCTGTAAAAAAATAAAAAAATAAAATAATAATTATAATAAAAATTATATAGAAGAGCTTAAACTCCATTACTAAAGTATAAGAGTGTCCTGTTGCCATAAACAACGTAAAAACACGGATTTATGAAATGAGTAACACGTGCGTGTCAGTATTATTCATGACCAAAGCCAACAAACGGTTTTGATGACTGTCCAGCAGAGGGCGCCATTGATATTAAAACAGTTATTGATGAGCTGCGGAATTATTTAAATGATGATTTATTAATATGATTAACTGATGTCAGATCCTCTAAATGCACAATATTTCACACCAGTGCCAAGCGATACACCTAACAATGCATTTCACGGAAGGCCAATATCGAAAACAATTTTCTAATTTTTTATGGTTTAATTATTGTAATATTTGTATGTTTTTGTTGCATCCACATTTTATTCTTAATGTCTATTAGATGTTTTCCGTTCATGGAAGTGTATGCTAGCTGTGCATTAATTTAAATGTGATAAATGCTTATCAATATGTGGCGCAACCACTCATAATGCCCTGTTTTATGTCATTTTATGAATAGAGATTTATGCCAATGACTAGATTTGTTGATAATAAAAACATTAAACATTGCAATTTTCACGTCGTTTTTTACAGTCTTATTTAAAATAAATTTGTGACATTAACAACAAAACTTACTAATGTTGTGAGTTCGGGGCTAGTTGTCACACTTTTCACCGCTAGTTTTTGCAGCCGCTCATTGGTCCTCTCGCCTGTCAATCAAAGAGCCTGTCATGGAGGAAAATAGAAATGCTGTTATTGAGGCACATACACAAACACATGGAAACAGCACAACCATCCTCTGAGTGTTTTGAAGGCTGTTTCACACAGATTATTGTCATTATATGTAGTGTGAGACTAGAAAAGAAAATAATCAGTGTGTTATCGTTCAAAACACTAATTAGTGCACAAAGAAACCGAGTCAGCTGAATAGAATACAATAGAATAGTATTCTTTAAAGCCATTAGATGTTGTAGCTATGAAACCAGTTAACGACAATATGTTCTCTGAACGTTGTTTTAAAACTCTTTTTTTTTTTTCTCGGAACATTCCATTTGAGAATGTAGCAAACGTTACAGGAACGTTACTTTTGAACATTCTCTGAAGCAAGTTGTAACATTTAAAAAACGTGAGACGAACATCCAAATGAAACATTTCAGGAAAAGTGTTCTGTAAACAATGTCTTTCTGCTAAAGATTTGAGAACCTTTCCGGAAGAGGATTTGTTTTCTTATCACAATTGCAAAAAGAAAGAAAGAAACTGTATTGTTTCAGTTTATTTTATTTTATACACAGCATCAGAAGAACCGGTGCACATCATTTCCCAGTCTATATTTTTCTAAAAAGTATTTTTAAATTATACTAATATAAATAATTTAGAGCAATTTAGTGTGAAAATTTTTTTATATATTGAAAATAAGACATTTATGCATATTATTTTAGCCTTTTTTAATTATTGTTCTGACAGATATTGTTCAGATGGGGTTTTTTTTCTAAATATTAAAATGAAAATAAATGCAGTCTTCAGTATGTCAGCTCTATTCATTATTATTAACTAAATTATTAATTAATTTAATGTTTGGTCATTTTTATTAGTTTTTAAGTATCTATCGTTTTTATTTTATTTAAGTTTTATTTATTTTAGCAATCAAGTTAAACGAAATTTAAAAAAAAAACGTCTCTGCAACTATCTAAAACGTTTACGTTTTTTATATTTTAAGTTACAAAAATTTTTTTTTTTTATGGTTTTTATTTTAGTTAACTATAATAATGTAATAACCCTGCTATTGACAGATTTCAAATAGTAAAATATACATTATTGTACATTATTATATTTGTTTCTGCTACTATATTCCTCAGACAAAACGGAGCGCTTTAAAACAATGTTTTTTTTTTCGTTATTATTATTATTTTATTTATAAGGCATTTTTGCTCTTTAAATTCAGTACAGAGGTGTAGTGTTCGAGTACAATAACTGCTGAATCATTGATTGCGAGGGCCTCAGATTTAGATACTTAGATTATATTTCTCACATAAATCAATATGATATAAAAAATTACCAAAATTATCAATTTAATGCGATATTGCCCATATTCCTTTCTCCATCCAATTCTCTAGAAACAACGATTTCCAATTATTAAGAATGCATCTGTTGAGTAAAACTGTTATTAAATATGACGTTCCTGTAACGAAGCCGATTTGCGTAACGTTTTGAGACATTCGCGCTGCGTATGCTGTAACGCTTCCGGTTCGGTCGCGCTCGCGTGACGCGCGCACAGACGCGTTTCCAGAGACGCTCGCTGATCACGGGAGAGACTGCGCAGTCAGGACGAACAGCAGCGAGACACATTCACCTCAACAGTGAGTACAATCCCTGGTTTACTGTAGTATGTGTGAGTCTGAAGCACCGAGCGCCGGAGACTGAACGCGTGAAAGACGCGCCGGTAGATTATAGCGGCGAGAGACGCGTCAGTCCGCGGAGGCCGCTTCAGGAGCGCGTGTTGTTCTGCTGGGATTCGGGTTCAGCGATAGAACGGTTGTGTTTAGCAGGCTCGGTTCGGGCTCTGTCCCGGTGTGGCGGAGACATCACCGGGCCTCCGGTGCGCTTCAGATTATAGATCACTGATTCTTTTATTCATCGGCCATTATTCTGATATGTGGCAATACCACGATTTAGCTACTGCGCATTATATTATTTAACTTCATATCTTTATACCTAAAATTATTTCCAGAAATTAGACAAATTATTGTTAAGGTCTTATGTTATGGTATTAGTGATTAGATATTATAATTTCCATTTTCCAGTTAAGGTGACTCAAATGGAAAATGTTTGTGTATTGTTTAAACTGTAAATAAAAAATGAATGCAAACAGTTAATATTCATAATGCACATATTATCAGATGCACACTAACTGTTGAGACGTGATGAAGTGCAATGAAATTGAAATAAAAATTTTCTCTTGTATTTCATTCATTTATAAAACATGAATGCTGGTTTTGAGCTGAATAAGTATGTCAGAAAGTAAATAATAAAGACTCTCACAAACACACACACACTCTCTCTCTCACACACACACACACACACACACACACACTCTCTCTCTGACACACACACACTCTCTCTCACACACACACTCTCTCTCTCACACACACACACACACACACACACACACTCTCTCTCTGACACACACACACTCTCTCTCACACACACACTCTCTCTCTCACACACACAC
>NW_015629036.1:161531-164953 GCF_001515625.1 Sinocyclocheilus rhinocerous
TCTCACACACACTCACTCACTCACTCACACACACTCACTCACACACACACACTCACTCACTCACACACACACACTCACACACACACACACACACACTCTCTCACACACACTCACTCAGTGTTCCTGTAGTGTGTGGTTCCAGTGATGCGTGTGTTTTTTCCAGAGCTCAGCATTAGTGAGCCTCCATTCAGAGCCGCAGGATCAGCTGATGCACATCTCTGTGTAATAAATACAACAGCACTGTACGGTCCACCTTTGACTGGCAGTAGCAAGTAGCGAATCAGGATTCACGACTGTGATGTAAACTAAAGCCTATTGGCTGTTTAAAATAATATGTCCCACCCACCTGAATGTGTTGTTTCAATAGAAAAAAAAAAAAAAACTAGGTTTTTATTATAGCTAAAACTATTTTTAAAAAATTGTCAATTTAAATTAATTTTAAATAAAATATAACATTACTGAAGGGAAATTGTATTGCAGACAACATTTTGGTAGAACCCTTACATACCCCGACCTGTGTATGTATCAGTCTTTGCTTTCATCTTTCTCTGCTCAAGTCCATACTGCCAAATCTTCATACTTCCACAACAAGATCAACAGCGCTCCAGACACACGTCATCTCTTCAAAACATTCAGTTCTCTCCTCCAGCACCTCCCACCACTTCTATAACAGCTGATGATTTCACTACATTCTTCACAGACAAAACGTCTAAACTTCTCCTCTCCAACCATCCTACAACATGCCCTCTAGACCCAATCCCCTCACATCTTCTCCAAGCAATCTCTCCTACACTCTCACCAGCACTCACACACATCATCAATACATCTCTCCTCACAGGCACTTTTTTTTTTATTCTGCTGGATCTATCTGCTGCTTTTGACACTGTCAATCATCAGATCCTCTCATCACGGGGCATCACTGGGATTCCTCTTCGCTGGTTTGAATCCTATCTCACTGGTAGGTCTTCAGGGTGGCCTGGGGAGGGGAGGTATCCAAAGCTCATCATCTGGTCACTGGGGTTCCTCAGGGATCGGTTCTTGGACCCCTCCTCTTCTCCATATACACTACATCACTGGGTCCCATCATACAGGCACATGGCTTCTCCTACCATTGCTATGCTGATGACACACAGCTCTATCTCTCATTTCAACCAGATGATCCAACGGTAGCTGCACGGATCTCAGGCTGCCTGGCGGACATCTCGGCATGGATAAAAGAACATCACCTACAGCTCAACCTGGCAAAGACTGAGCTTCTTGTCTCACACACACTCACACACACACTCACACTCACACACACACACACATTCTTACTCACACTCACACACACACACGGGTCTGATGTGTGAATGTTTGAGGTCGGTGTGTGTTTGGGACGCTGATGAAGGGCGGTGCAGGAAACACACCAGACTTTATCAATGACTGATTTCCACTCAATGTTGATCTGAGTTTCACTGTGTTCTGCCTGTGTTTGCTGTGTAGGACACTGTTCTGTAGAGAGCAGAAGCCCAGAGGAGAGCTAGTGTACTACAGTGACATCCACCTGCTGACGGTGAGTGTGTGAGCGTGTGTGTGTGTGTGTGTGTGTGTGTGTGTGTGTGTGTGTGTGTTTGAGTGTGTGTGTGTGAGTTTGAGAGTGTGTGTACGTGCGTGCGTGTGTGCATGTGTGTGTGTGTGCTGTTTGTGTGTCAGCTATTTAAACAGAAAGAGAAAGTGATTGTACTCTCTCTAAAAACGAGTTGCAAAAAACAAATAATGATTGTGTCCTGAAAACGGCCCCATCTGCCATTGGTTGGCCAAACAGATAGTCCCGCCTCCAATCTCACGCCATTGGTTGATTCAGAATGTTTTATTTGAACACATAAAACTGCATCTATGATGCAGGAATTATTAAATCACACACACACACACAAAAAAAATTGTTAAGTTACTTATTACTCTAATAGTTTTTATTTATGTTCCGTTTTTATGATTTAATTATTTGCTTTTCATCAAACCCTGCTCTAAAACAAGCATATAATCCCAATGTTATTACCCGAAATAATCTCTGTGTGCCGCTCGTGTCCGTCTGCAGCTGTGGGATGGCGGTAAACGTTTACTCCACGTCGATGACCATCGAGAACCTGAGCAGACATGACATGCTGGCCTGGGTCAACGACTCTCTGCAGCTCAACTACACCAAGATCGAGCAGCTGTGCTCAGGTGAGCTCCGCTCTGGAACAGCTGTGTGTGTGTGTGTTCCAGCTCTGCCTCGCGACGCTGACCTCTTGTGTTCTTCAGGTGCGGCGTACTGTCACTTCATGGACATGCTGTTCCCCGGCTGTATCCTGCTGAAGAGGGTGAAGTTCCAGGCCAAACTGGAGCACGATTACATCCACAACTTCAAAGTGCTGCAGTCGGCCTTCAAGAGGATGAGCGTGGACAAGGTGAGACGGACAAAGCCTTGGAAGTTAATATTTTAATAATTCGCATGCTCGCGGTTCTCTGATGTCGGTTAGTGGTCACATGATATGCAGGGAAACAAATAAAATATTTCATTTTTTATTAGTAAGTGTTTTATTGTATGTTTCTTTTTAGTTGTGATGGTGTGTAGGGTTGCAAAAAGGTGGAAAATTTCCAGTAAAATTCCTCTTTTTCAAATTTCAGATTTTAACGTTAAATTCAAACTTTTAATTTTTTAATTTTTATTTATTATTGTCAGACTCTATGTAAATGTGTAAATAAAGTAAACGCTGCGTTCCCAAAACCGGATCATATTGTGTGATTAACGTGCAGCATATTATTAACTAAAACAACTATTAAAAACATTTTTGTTTGTTGAAAAAAAGCTGAAATAAAATATAAATATTAGATGAGAAAGTTAAACTAAATGAGAATATTAAATAAATTGAAGCACTAACATTACAAACTGGAAATAAATAAATAAATTAAACAAATTAATACTGAAAATATAAAGATAATAAAAAAAGCTATTATAGCATATATTACAAAAAAATACTAAACTAACACTGTCGTCTAACATTAAATATAATTAATTATTAGCTTTTCATCAACTCCCATTTAGGAATCCCTACTTTAGGCTAAGATTAAATTTCAACCGAAACACGTGCATAACTCCCTGCTGTTTCAGATCATTCCTGTGGAGAGGCTCGTCAAGGGAAGGTTTCAGGACAACTTCGAGTTCCTTCAGTGGTTTAAGAAGTTCTTCGACGCCAACTACGACGGGAAAGAGTACGACCCTCAGTTAGCGCGACAGGGCCACGACGTCACGCCACTGCCCCCCCCCAACCCAGGTGAAGTCATTTCCCACAAAACCAAGAGCCCTCAGAAAGCAGCAGGTAACACACACACACACAGAGAGAGACAGACACACACACACACACACACACACACACACAGACAGACACACACACACACACAAA
>NW_015629036.1:165116-166964 GCF_001515625.1 Sinocyclocheilus rhinocerous
ACACACACACACACACTCACACACAGAGAGACACACTCACACACACTTACACACAGAGAGACACACACACACACACTCACACACAGAGAGACACACACACTCCGCACGCGTGTGATTCGCTCAGCCGCTCGCCTGCTTCGAGTCTCCTCTCCAGAAACCTTCTACAGCGGAGAGTCTAGTGTGTGTTTCATGACCCGCCCACAAATCTGAAAATCAGATTTCGATTGGCTGACAAGTGAGGCTCTGCTTTGTGATTGGCTGATGCGTGAGGCGCTGTGCTCTGATTGGCTAATGACTTTGGTTTCATATTTAGGACCCCAGCGGACGTCACCAACGGTACCCAAAACTATGCCCGCCCCCCCACGCCCCATAAGCTCCACCCCCTCAACCGGAATACGGAGGAACATGCCAATGTCACGGAACGGAGGCGGCGACGCCGAGATCGTGGAGCTCAACCAGCAGGTAAACACGAACCCTCACGGAAAACGTTATTTAGATTTTTACAAACGCAGACCTGCTCAAAAGGTGGTTTTGGGAGGTTTTGTCAGGTTTAGCTGACGTCTGAGTACAAATTTGTTCCCAAAATATGGATAAATAGGTACAAACACACACATTGTAACACACACTCAGAATACAGACATCAGCCAATGAGAGGCGGAGAATGTAACCTAATTTACATATGTATGTGTTTTTAAATATTGTGTGCTTCTTGAACAATCACGATTCATTCGATCAGCATTAAATTGACTATTAACTACAACTGATTTATTACTAAAGCTTACAGTAGAGATAGAACATAAGATCAAGTATCTGAAGAAATTATGAAAAAATAAAAATAAGAGATAAGAAACAAACAAATAAAATACTGTGTGACTGAATTTGTCATAAATCTTAAATAAATTAAATATTAAATAAATAAAAAATTTAAATCAGAATAAATTCAAAATTAATAAAATCATTTAAAATATATAAAATTAAATGAAAATAAATCTGAAGTAAAAACTGTGTGTGTGTGTGTGTGTGTGTGTGTGTGCAGCTGATGGCCCTGAAACTGACTGTCGACGGTTTGGAGAAAGAGAGAGATTTTTACTTCGGCAAACTCCGAGACATTGAGCTGATCTGTCAGGAGAACGAGAGCGACAGCAACCTGGTCCTCGGCAAAATCCTGGAGGTGCTCTACGCCACAGAGGTCCGTCACATGGCATTAGTTTGAGATCACACGGCGCTGTGGAGGCTCGTTCCGTCACAGAATACACACAATTAAAAGAGTGATTGCCACTATTAATCTAGCAATTCTGACTTTTTTCTCGCAATTCTAATTTTTTTCTCAGAATTCAGTTTTTTCTCGCAATTTTGACTTTTTTCTCGCAATTCTAATTTTTTTCCCAGAATTCAGTTTTTTCTCGCAATTCTGACTTTTTTTTTTTCCGTGCCCGAAATGAGCTTCCATACAGCGTCCCCAAACGTACAGTTTATTGATGTTTGGTTTGTTTTCAGGATGGTTTCGTGCCTCCGGAGGACGAGGAGATTGACGAACAGCCGCAGGACCAGGATGAATACTGATCCTCCTCATCCTCACTCTCTCTCTCTCCATCCTTTCTGCCTGCCCTTCCTCCATCACGTCATCCTTCTTTATTTCTCCCCCATTTTCACTCCATCCCCCACCAGCAGACACTAGGGGCGTGGCCTAATAGGCTCATAGAGTGAGTAGGGCGTGTCTATGCTAATGAGGTCTGAAGTGATGCGGTGAAGCTGATGTTTTATTGGCTGTGAGTTTAATGAAGAGTCCAGACGACTCGATGATGATGATGCGGTGACACTTTCACACACAAACACACACACACACAC
>NW_015629036.1:166974-175914 GCF_001515625.1 Sinocyclocheilus rhinocerous
ACACACACACACACTCTCACTCACACACACACACACACTCACTCACACACACACATACACTCTCACACACATACACACACACGCACACACACACACACTGATGTAGCGACACACACTGAGCCAAGGTTAACAGTTTTTTTTTTTTGGCTTATTTATTAGAGAGCTTGGCACTTTTGTCATTTTTCATTTGAATCTTTTGTTTTCTTTAGAGGGGTTTTGAGTAGCAGTGAATGAAGTGGACACTAAGGATCAAATCCCAGACAAAACGCAGGTTAAATAAGCTTCAAATCAACATGAAGCCTATTTACTTTCTTATTCCTGCTCCTGATCTTATTACATTCACCATCAGACCAGAACCGCGTGTTAGGACAGCAAATCGAGTCTTCATGCTGACTTTAAAGAGTTTGTGTGTGTTTAAATCATTATTGATAGTGCAGGTGTGAGAGTTTTATTTATTTATAAAGGAAACCGTCAAACGGCATGAAAAAGAACAACTAACATTGAATGGAAAAGTCAATGAATACGAAGAAGAAAAGAGACTTGGCCATTACTAACAGTTACCCGACTGACGCTACAAAACAGTTTTCTAGCTGCTATGTTTTAATGTAACATTTCATTCTCAGTCTTTATTATTTGATTGACAGGCCTGTGTCATTAACCCTTTCACTCCTCATCTGCTGTCATGGCAACAACCGTTTGCAAACATGCATCCATGTGGAGTTTTTCTTTGTAAAATAAAAAAGTGTGGAGAATGAAGGATGTGTGTTTGCTGGTTTATTCACACTACACCTGCACATAGACATCAGACACCGATAAACGGATATAATATATAATAATCAACATATAATGAAGATTTAAAGGGTCACAGTGATGGATTTGAGATTTGTTGTGTGTATACATATATATAGTCAAATAAAATATAACAATATGGTCTCTTGTACACTTATCGTGTTAATGCTAAATGTATTATTTGCAAATTTTCATTCATGAAGATGAAATTTGGTTAAGATTAATTAAAAGGAATTCCTTGTCATTGTCAATTTTAGTTAGTGTTTTTTAACCTTTTTACTTTTATTTACCCAACCTGCATCTTCTGCCATCAGACTCCAGAATAACAGGGTTGCTATGGAAACCGCATTGTTAAAATACAGTGTATCATTTGAAGCAGGCGTGTGTCCTGTAAGATGAGCTGATTTGTTACTTTGTAAATGATTTATAAATAAACAAACCAATCCGGTTCAGTCCTGCTCACTGCTTCTGTGATTTTTTTTTTTAATGTTCATTGTGTAATGGAACCCAAATATATAGATATATATCCACAAGCTGCGTGTTTGTAAGAAACAAATCCATCATTAAGACGTTTTTAACTAAAATATGAGTCCGTAATCCATAATAACGCTTCCTCCATTGGTCTGTGCTTGTCTTTCCAGCTAATGCGTGATCATTACAGGATTGGTTACAGGAGCAGGTACGTCAGAGGAGACACAGGATCTGCTGCAGTGGCTTTGACGTGTGTTTAATGGGTCGTGAGCTGAATGCTGATGTTCAGGGTTAGAGGTCACTGACGGATGGTGTGTGTTGTGTTTGTTGTTCAGGTGTGGAGATGAAGAGTCTCAGCGCTGCTTGAACGTCTTTCGGTCATGGAGTTCCGCTTCGGGAGCATGGTGTTCAGCTCGAGCTTCGACTCGGGGAATCTGGCTCGTGTGGAGCGAGTGGAGCCATCCGAACCCAGCGCTTCAGTGCAGCTGCAGCCCGACTATGAGTTCAACGTCTGGACCAAACCCGACTGCGCCAGCACCGAGTTCGAGAATGGCAACCGGTAGATAGATTTATCATCATATTCAGATCTGAGACACTGCTGGATCTGTTCAACATCAGTCAAAATACAATTAAAATCAGTGAGGCATCCTAAAATATTTGGCTGAAAATTAATATATTCATCTATAAATAATGTGTTAAAAGTGAATAAAATATGCAATAATTTTTATAGTTCAAAAATGAAAATAATGCAAAATATGCAATAAAATGTATAATATTTATTGAACATTTCAAAAATAAAATAATGCAAATTATGCAATAAAATATATAATATTTATTAAACATTTCAAAAATAAAATAATGCAAAATATGCAATAAAATATATAATATTTATTGAACATTTCAAAAATAAAATAATGCAAAATGTGCCACATTTGAAATGTTCTGTCATGAAAACAAATTTATGTTAAAGTCACCGTTTAAGTGTTTATATTAAATATTAATTAAATATATTAAATAAATATTAATTTGCAGTGCCATGGGTATTGCTATGTTTTTGAACATGTATTATTTTTGAAAGATCCAAAAAAAATTGAAACTAGAAATTGCTAAATTTAGTTAAGTTACAGGAAAAGAAAAGAAAAAGAAAGGTGTTTCACCGTGTTTAAAATATATTAATGTATAAAGTCTGAATAAAAAGCAAAATGTGCAATGAAATATATATAATGTTTATTTAACATAAAAAAATGAAAGTAATGTGCAATAAAATATATATTGTATATGTAACATGAAAACATGTTTTTATTAAAGCCACAGTTTAAATGTTTATATTTCAACAATGAATTGGAGTATAAACATAATTGTTTTTTATTAAGAAGCTGATATATGTCTTTACACAACTCTTTGTGTAATAATTTATTAATAAATAAACTTTTATTTTTGACTGAATGAAAACTTCAGAGTTTTGGTAGGAAATTAATTGTGTTGCATCACTGACTAAAATAAACCTCATTGACTTTCTGTGACAGGTTCTTGGTTTTATTGCGAGCGATGAACGAGTGCATGTTCCAGAATAAATGGGTGTGATGTTGAATTAAGGACGTGATCTGTGTGTTTGACAGGTCGTGGTTTTACTTCAGCGTTCGCGGGATGTTGCCGGGCAAACTGCTGAAGATCAACATGATGAACATGAACAAACAGAGCAAGCTGTACTCGCAGGGCATGACACCGTTCGTACGCTCGGTGCCTGTCAGAGCGCGCTGGGAGAGAGTCCGCGACAGACCCACGTTTGAGGTGCAGACACAGCTGGAGAAGAGGCTGTCTTTAAATAATCTGCTGTTGTGATCGAGCTGTGAATAACTCTTGTGTGTCTGTGCCTGTGCGTGTCTGTGTCTGTGTGTGTCTGTGCCTGTGCGTGTCTGTCTGTGCCTGTGCGTGTGTCTGTGTCTGTGTCTGTCTGTGTCTGTCTGTGCGTGTCTGTGTGTCTGTGTCTGTGCGTGTCTGTCTGTGCCTGTGCGTGTGTCTGTGTTTGTGTGTGTCTGTGTGTGTGTGTGTGTGTGTGTCTGTGTATGCAGATGTCAGACGGTCAGTTCATCCTGTCGTTTGTTCATCGTCTGCTGGAGGTGCGCGGTGTCACCACATACTTCTCCTTCTGTTATCCGTTCTCGTACACGGAGTGTCAGGACATGATGCTGCAGCTCGACCACAGGCTCCTGAGTGCCGCACACACGCCGGGGCCCTGCAGGTGCAGAACCACTAAACACGCCGCAGTCACATTTCTCACATCAGAAATGAACTATATATATTTTATTGCACATTTTGCATTATTTTATGTAAAAAAACAAAGAAATTACACTATATTTTATTGCACATTTTGCTTTTTTAATGTTAAATATGCACTATATACTTTTACTTTCTACTATACTATATGCATATTGCATTTTGCATTTTGTATTTTTTTAATGCTAAAAACTATACATATTTTTCACATTTGCATAAAATTTTAGTTTTAAATGTTTAATATACAGTACATATATTTTATTGCACATTTAAAAAAACATTTACATGTTAAATATACACTACATATTTAAATCCACATTCTGCATTATTACCTATTTTTGAAATGTAAAATAATCATTATATACTTTATTGCACATTTTGGATTTTTTAAAATGTTAGATATGCACTATAAATTTAATCGCATATTTTGCATTATTGTTTTTTTGAAACGTTAAATATACACTATATCATTTTACTATACTATATACTATATTTTATAATCATACATTATATATATTGCATTTTTTTAAATGCTAAAAACTAAAATATTTTATAAATATAAAATATTTTTCACATTAGCATTAAATTTGATTTTTAAATGTTTAATATACACTACATATTTTATTGTACATTTACATTGTGTATTTTTTAAATATTAACACTAAATTTTATTGCACATTTTGCATTACTTTCTTTTTTATGTCAAAAAAGAAAATACACTATATTATAAATAATGCACATTTTGCTTTTTCTATTCTTGAAATGTTAAATATACACTATATTTTTTAATGCACCTTTAATGCATGTTTTCATGTTTAAATGTGAAATGAATTTTATATATTGCACATTTTGCTTTTTTTTGTTTGTTTTTGAAATGTTACATATTTACTATATATTTCAATGTATGTTTGGGGCATCATTTTAATTTTTAAATGTTAAATGAACACTATTATATTTTATTGCACATTTTGCATAATTTTTTATTTTTTAAATGTTAAGCACCATATAATGTATTGCATATTTAGCTTCCCCCCCACTTTTTATACATTGATATATTTTAAACACATTTAATGTGTCTTTTCCTTTTTTAAATTGTTCTTATTTCGTAAAAACCTCTCTTTCTTCCTGCAGTGAAGCGGTGCAGTTTGTAGTTTGCTTGTCTGATGGTGTTTTTCTGGTCTGCAGTCCGCTGGAGAGCATCTACTATCACCGTGAGCTGCTGTGTTACTCTCTGGATGGTCACAGGGTGGATCTGATCACGGTCTCGTCGTGTCACGGTCTGCTGGAGGAGAGAGAGCCGCGGCTGGAGAGACTCTTCCCGGACCTCGGCACGCCTCGACCGCACGGCTTCAGCGGCAAACGGGTATCAGACATTCACTCCTGACGTGATTTCCTCATGATTCCAGAACATGATCAGATCACACACGTCATTCCTGTGTGTGTGTGTGTGTGTGTGTGTGTGTCTCTGTGTCTGTGTGTGTGTCTGTGTGTGTTTTCTCTCGTGCGTTCAGGTGTTTTTTCTGAGCAGTCGTGTTCATCCCGGTGAGACGCCGTCTAGTTTCGTTTTTAACGGCTTCCTGAACTTCATCTTGAGTCCGGACGATCCTCGCGCTCAGACGCTCCGCAGGATGTTCGTCTTCAAACTCATTCCCATGCTGAACCCCGACGGGGTCGTCAGGGGTCACTACAGGTAAGAGGTCATCTGGGAGCTCTTTCAGTCTCGTGTTTATTGAACATCAATGACGATTTCTTTTTTTTCTTTTTTCTTTTGTTCAGTTGTCTTTTCATCTCTTTGCAAACTTGGCATTTTCAACCTTATTTTTTGAACCATATAAAACACATTTATTAACTGTTAAACAATTAGATTAGATTTATTTAGTTATTTTGCATGTTTTAAATTTAATAAATAGTTTTTAATGTTTTAATTTAATTGATTATTTTATTTAATCAGTTACTTTATCTGTCTTAAAATTAAATGATTATTTTAAATGATTTACATTTAATCATATATTTTAAGTTTTTTAAATTTATACAGCCTTTTTAAGTGTTTTAAATTTAATCAGCTATTTCAAGGGTTTTATATTTAATTAGTTATTTAATTTTTTTTAATCAGTTTATCTGTCTTAAAATTAAATGATTATTTTAAATGATTTACATTTAATCATATATTTTAAGTTTTTTAAATTTATACAGCCTTTTTAAGTGTTTTAAATCTAATCAGCTATTTCAAGGGTTTTATATTTAATTAATTTAATTTTGATTTTTAAATGTTTAATATACACTACATATTTTATTGTACATTTACATTGTGTATTTTTTAAATATTAACACTAAATTTTATTGCACATTTTGCATTACTTTCTTTTTTATGTCAAAAAAGAAAATACACTATATTATAAATAATGCACATTTTGCTTTTTCTATTCTTGAAATGTTAAATATACACTATATTTTTTAATGCACCTTTAATGCATGTTTTCATGTTTAAATGTGAAATGAATTTTATATATTGCACATTTTGCTTTTTTTTGTTTGTTTTTGAAATGTTACATATTTACTATATATTTCAATGTATGTTTGGGGCATCATTTTAATTTTTAAATGTTAAATGAACACTATTATATTTTATTGCACATTTTGCATAATTTTTTATTTTTTAAATGTTAAGCACCATATAATGTATTGCATATTTAGCTTCCCCCCCACTTTTTATACATTGATATATTTTAAACACATTTAATGTGTCTTTTCCTTTTTTAAATTGTTCTTATTTCGTAAAAACCTCTCTTTCTTCCTGCAGTGAAGCGGTGCAGTTTGTAGTTTGCTTGTCTGATGGTGTTTTTCTGGTCTGCAGTCCGCTGGAGAGCATCTACTATCACCGTGAGCTGCTGTGTTACTCTCTGGATGGTCACAGGGTGGATCTGATCACGGTCTCGTCGTGTCACGGTCTGCTGGAGGAGAGAGAGCCGCGGCTGGAGAGACTCTTCCCGGACCTCGGCACGCCTCGACCGCACGGCTTCAGCGGCAAACGGGTATCAGACATTCACTCCTGACGTGATTTCCTCATGATTCCAGAACATGATCAGATCACACACGTCATTCCTGTGTGTGTGTGTGTGTGTGTGTGTGTGTCTCTGTGTCTGTGTGTGTGTCTGTGTGTGTTTTCTCTCGTGCGTTCAGGTGTTTTTTCTGAGCAGTCGTGTTCATCCCGGTGAGACGCCGTCTAGTTTCGTTTTTAACGGCTTCCTGAACTTCATCTTGAGTCCGGACGATCCTCGCGCTCAGACGCTCCGCAGGATGTTCGTCTTCAAACTCATTCCCATGCTGAACCCCGACGGGGTCGTCAGGGGTCACTACAGGTAAGAGGTCATCTGGGAGCTCTTTCAGTCTCGTGTTTATTGAACATCAATGACGATTTCTTTTTTTTCTTTTTTCTTTTGTTCAGTTGTCTTTTCATCTCTTTGCAAACTTGGCATTTTCAACCTTATTTTTTGAACCATATAAAACACATTTATTAACTGTTAAACAATTAGATTAGATTTATTTAGTTATTTTGCATGTTTTAAATTTAATAAATAGTTTTTAATGTTTTAATTTAATTGATTATTTTATTTAATCAGTTACTTTATCTGTCTTAAAATTAAATGATTATTTTAAATGATTTACATTTAATCATATATTTTAAGTTTTTTAAATTTATACAGCCTTTTTAAGTGTTTTAAATTTAATCAGCTATTTCAAGGGTTTTATATTTAATTAGTTATTTAATTTTTTTTTATATATATATATATATATAATGACTCATTTGAAATATTATACATTTTATCATTTATTTTCAATTCAATTATTTACTTACATTTGCTTCTTTTAAATGTAATTAATTATTTTAAGTGGTCTAAATTTAATCAATTATTTTAAAGTTTTTAAATCTAATCATTTATTGTATGTGTTTTAAAAGTAATCATTTATTTTAAGTGTTTTTAATGTAGTCAGTTCCCTTTTAGTCGGTCACTCTTGAAGTCACTCTTGAAGTCACATCAGTGACCGACGAATTGGGATCTCGTTTAGAGAGACCAATCCACTTTGAGTGTAAACTAAACAAGCCAATGCACATTTGGCACTTTTCCACTGCGTGGTACGACTCGGCTCGGTTCCACTGCAGGTTAGTACCGCTTTCGCATGGGCGGGATTATTCACATGTCGTTATATAGTTGCGCCGCCTCTACTGCCACGATTCCTAAAAAAAACGTTTTCATTCCGCGTCGCCCCCCTGTCAGGCTGCAAGCGGCCATCTCCCCTGTGCGTCTCAGCACCTAAAAGAGCATTACCCTGAAAGAGCTTATTTTTCTAAAAGAGCTTACATGGGTGCGTCTTTAAGACAACGGATCGTCTTTTTATAGATGCCGTTTCACCCGTGCGTTTCTGGATGCGGTCGTTACCTGGCACATTGGTCACGATTGCTGCCTCACATTTCTGGGCATTAAACACACTGAGGTGGCGTTCGTGGATGAGTCATGTTCCCATTGCGGAAAGATGAACATCTCAGAGCTGCGGGCCAGGCTCTGTTACCTCAAGGGGGCTGGAGCTCCGTTGCCTCTGCCGCGATCTAGTGTTCGTCTTGGCGGCAGCCAGGCGAGGACTACTTCGGGCAGTAACACGGGCGGTCTGAGGGTTACAGTGGTGGCAAACCATCACTCTTCTAGCGCTTCGCAAGCAGTCGAGCCGCCAAAGGAACGCGCAGGGCCCTCATCAAAGAGCATACCAGCGGTATTCTTCGGTGATCCTCCCAACGACCGGATGTCAATTACTGCATCGAAGGGAGAGCTCTCTGGAGAGGAAGATTCGGCTGCGCTGCTGCCCTCCGGGACTGTGGCAACGCCTGAATCGGATCCGGAGATGTCGGCTATGCTTTCCCGGGCCGCCGAGAGGGTAGGGCTCGAGTGGAAACCTCCACCACGTCCCGGCCCCTCGAGGTTGGACGATTGGTTTCTCGGGGTGGCTCGCGCTGGTTCTCAGTGCCACGCCCCGGTGCCTTTCTTCCCGGAGGTGCATGAGGAGCTCACCAGGTCATAGATAGCACCTTTTACTGCCAGAAACCGACCTGCTGGTTCCTCCTCCTTCACCACCCTCGACGGGGGTGCAGCTAGGGAGTATACGGCGATCCCCCCGGTGGAGCGGTCGGTAGCGATGCAGCTGTGTCCTAAGACCGCCTCCTCCTGGCGGGGAAACCCGTCGCTCCCCTCCCGTGCATTCGTCTGGTCTGACCTGGTCTGCTTATACGGCTTGTGGAGAAGCTGCCTCCGCTTTACACGCTATGGCATTACTGCAGGTTCATCAGGCCAAGGCACTGAAGGACCTGCACGAGGGTGGTCATGATCCGGAAGTTCTGAAAGAGCTCCGAAC
>NW_015629036.1:175983-177081 GCF_001515625.1 Sinocyclocheilus rhinocerous
CTCCAGGAACGCCATCTCTGGCTGTGTCTGGCCGACATGAGGGACGCCAACAAGTTCGGTTCCTCAATGCCCCTGTGTCCCAGACTGGCCTCTTCTGTGACGCGGTCGAGAGCTTTGCCCAGCAGTTCTCGGCTGCACAGAAGCAGACTGAGGCGATTCGTCACATCCTGCCCCGGCGGGCAGCTGCTGCCTCCACCCGGCCGCAGCGCCCCAGCCTGCTCGTCACCGAGGGCGGCCCCCTGCGTCAACCCCTGCTCCCGTGCCGCATCCGCAGCAGCCTCGAGCTCGATCAGTTGTGCGAGCACAGGGACCTGGTGCTCCGGCACCTCAGCCAGTCTTCGGGTCAACTGGGAAAAGAGCAAACTCTCCCCGACGCAGAGGATCTCTTTTCTCGGTATGGAATTGGATTCGGTCGAACAGACAGCACACCTCACAGAGGAACGTGTGCGGTCGGTGCTGAACTGCTTGAATTCATTCAAGGGCAGGACAGCGGTCCCACTGAAACAATTTCAGAGGCTCCTGGGGCATATGGCAGCTGCAGCGGCAGTTACACCACTGGGGCTGCTTCATATAAGACCGCTTCAGCACTGGCTTCATGGCCGAGTCCCGAGGTGGGCATACACCGTTACACCGGCCTGTCGCCAAACCTTCACTCCGTGGTCAGACCTTGCGTTTCTCCGGGCCGGAGTGCCCCTAGAAGTCTCCAGGCATGCTGTGGTTTACACGGATGCCTCCACCACCGGCTGGGGGGCCACGTACAACGGGCACGCAGTGTCGGGGGTGTGGACGGGCCCCCAACTGCACTGGCATATCAATTGCCTAGAGTTGTTAGCAGTGCGCCTTGCCTTGAAACATCTCAAAGGGCGCTTACGAGGCAAGCACGTGCTGGTCCGAACGCACAACACAGCGACCGTTGCATATATCAACCGACAAGGTGGTCTACGCTCCCGTCACATGTCGCAACTCGCCCGCCGCCTCCTCCTCTGGAGTCAGAAGCATCTGAGGTCGCTTCGTGCTGTTCACATTCCTGGGCTGCTCCCGGGAGAATGGTGACTCCATCCCCAGACGGTCCAGCTGATTTGGAGACATTTCGGAGCC
>NW_015629036.1:177192-177299 GCF_001515625.1 Sinocyclocheilus rhinocerous
ATGCGTTTCCCCTTCTCGCACAGACGCTGTGCAAGGTCAGGGAGGACAAGGAGCAAGTCCTGCTTGTGGCGCTTGTGGCGCCCACTCGGACCTGGTTCCCGGAACTA
>NW_015629036.1:181142-183217 GCF_001515625.1 Sinocyclocheilus rhinocerous
AGGGAACACTCGGCAAAGACGCACTAGCACACAGTTGGCCGCAGGGCCTACGCAAGTATGCATTTCCCCCAGTGAGCCTTCTCGCACAGACACTGTGCAAAGTCCGGGAGGACGAGGAGCGAGTCTTGCTAGTGGCGCCGTATTGGCCCACTCGGACCTGGTTCCCCGAGCTAGTGCTCCTCGCGACACCGTTGGGCACCGTTTGGCACCTGCTTCTAGGTGACCTACCCCAGGAGGTAGTGAACACCATCACTTCGGCAAGAGCACCTTCTACGAGACACGCTTACGCCTTGAAGTGGAACCTGTTCGTCGAGTGGTGTTCTTCTCGCCGAGAAGACCCCCGGAGATGCCCGATTGCGGTCGTGCTTTCCTTTCTGCAGCAAGGGCTGGAGCGAGGGCTGTCTCCCTCCACCCTCAAAATCCAGGTTGCTGCTGTTGCTGCGTACCATGACCCGGTGAATGGGAAGTCGGTAGGTAAGCATGACCTCGTCATCAGGTTCCTTAGAGGGGCCAGGAGGTTGAATCCTACCCGGCCCCCCTCTATAACCTCTTGGGGCCTGTCTCTAGTGCTAAAATCACTACAGCAGGGCCCATTCGAGCCTTTGCATTTAGTTGAGCTAAAGTTTCTTTCATTGAAAACTCTGCTCCTGCTTGCACTGGCCTGGTAGGGGCCCTGCACGCATTTTCGGTCGACGATTCATGCCTAGAGTTCGGGCCAGCTGACTTCCAGGTAATCCTGAGGCCCCGGCCCGGCTATGTGCCCAAGGTTCCTACTACCCCCTTCAGGGATCAGGTAGTGAACCTGCAAGCGCTGCCCCCAGAGGAGGCAGACCCAGCCCTAGCTTTGCTTTGTCCCGTCCGAGCCTTGAGATGGTACGTAGACCGGATGCAAAGCTTTAGGACCTCAGACCAGCTCTTTGTCTGTTACGGAGGCCGGCAGAAGGGGAAGGCCGTCTCTAAGCAGAGGATGGCCCACTGGATTGTGGATGCCATCACCCTAGCTTATCAGGCACAGGGTGTGCCCTGCCCACTCAGGTTGCGAGCTCACTCTACTAGAAGTGTTGCATCCTCCTGGGCGCTGGCTCGTGGTGCCTCGCTGACAGATATTTGTAGAGCTGCGGGCTGGGCGACCCCCAACTTGTTCGCTAGATTCTATAGCCTTCGTGTGGAGCCGGTATCCTCCTGTGTTCTCACGTCAAACAATCATTGCATGCCAATGTGCATTGGCTCATTTAGTTTACACTCGAAGTGGATTGGTCTCTCTAAGCGAGATCCCAATTCGTCGGTCACCGACGTGATGTCACCGTTCCCTCCTTCAGGGATTGAGGATTACATACGTAACCGAGACGTTAGTTTTTTACATTTAATCAGTTATTTAAATGTTATACATTTTAATAATTCATTAAAAAAAATTTTTATTATATATTTTTTTAATTTAATGAGTTATTTGAATTGTTTTAAATGTAAGTTAGTTATGTGAAGTGTGTGTGTGTGTGTGTGTGTGTGTGTAGGACGGACTCGCGCGGCGTGAATCTGAACAGACAGTATGTGAACCCCAGTCCAGATCTGCATCCGTCCATCTACGGCGCTAAATCTCTGCTGCTCTACCACCACATACACAATCGCCTCGGCAACAGCACACCCTCCGCCCTCAAAACCTCCAACCAATCAAACACCACGCCTCCTGTGGCCACGCCCACTGAACTAGAGCACTGTCTCAACTTGCGCAACGAGGCGGAGCGAGGGGAGGGGCCGACCCTTGACCTCTCCGAGATCCCCATGCAACTGGAGGAGAGCTGGGAGAAGGGCGGAGTTGAGAGGGAGGCGGGGCCCTGCGATGAGAACGAATCCACGCCGAGCAGAGGTGAAGCACCGGGTGTGACAAACCCCGTCCCCTCTGAGCAGATCCCGCCCCAGGAGAGCGGTGTGGCCTATTATATAGACCTGCACGGACACGCCTCCAAGAGAGGATGCTTCATGTACGGCAACAACCTCCTGGGCGAGAGTCAGCAGGTGTGTGTGTGTCTGTGTGTGTGGGTGTGAGTGTGTGAGTGTGTGTGTGTGAGTGAGTGTGT
>NW_015629036.1:183264-195640 GCF_001515625.1 Sinocyclocheilus rhinocerous
GTGTGTGAGTGAGTGTGTGTGTCTGTGTGTGTGTGAGAGTGTGTGTGTCTGTGTGTGTGTGAGTGAGTGTGTGTGTGTGTGTGTGTGAGTGAGTGAGTGAGTGTGTGTGTGTGTGTATAACATCAGAGTGACAGTAACAGTGTGATTTTGTTCAGTTGTCATTTCATCCTTTTTGCCATTTAACTTTATTTTTCTAGCCTCATAAAAAGACATTTATTAATTGTTAAACTATTAAATGTAATAATTTCAAGTGTTTTAAATTCATTCAGTTATTTTAAATGTTTCAAATGTAATGGTTATTTTAAATGTTATTTCATTTCTCTGTTTTGCAGGTGGAGAACATGTTGTATCCGAAGCTGATCGCGTTAAACAGTGCTCACTTTGATTTCCTGGGCTGTAATTTCTCTGAGAAGAACATGTACACTCGCGACAAACGTGACGGTCAGTCGAAGGAGGGCAGCGGGCGTGTGGCCATTCACAAAGCCATCGGCCTGATCCACAGGTACTGACCCAGAAGCAGAAGCAGGCCAGTGTTAAACCGCTGCGAGGTGTGTGTGTGTGTGTGTGTGAACAAACGTGTGTTTTCTGTCTTCAGCTACACACTGGAGTGCAACTACAACACGGGCCGCTCGGTGAACAGCATCCCGCCCGCCTGTCACGATAACGGACGAGCCACGCCCCCTCCGCCGCCCGCTTTCCCGCCCAAATACACGCCGCAGGTGTACGAGCAGGTGGGGCGCGCGGTGGCCATCGCAGCGCTGGACATGGAGGAGTGTAACCCGTGGCCGCGGCTGGTTCTGTCCGAACACAGCAGCCTGGTGAACCTGCGCGCCTCCATCCTCAAACACGTGAGGAACAGCAAGGGCCTCGCCTCCAACTACCGCAGGAACCCCGCCAAAACCAGCAGCCCGCCCAAACCTGCGTGAGAACGCTTTCCTGCAGGATTACAGCCATCAGTTATCTGAAATGTTGCACATTTAATCAGTTATTTTAAAGGGATAACACATTAGTTTAGTTAACATGAACCAAGCATGAGCAATACTTCTACAGCATTTATTAATCTTAGTTCATGTTAATTCCTACTATTAATTTACTAAATGTTTCCAATTTAACCAGTTATTTTAAATTTAAACATTGAATCTGTTATTTTAAATGTTTTAAATGTAATCAGTTATTTTACATTTTTTACATCAAATCGGCTATTTTAAATGTTTAATCCTTATTTTATATATATATATATATTTTTTTTTTATGTTATACATTTAAATGTTTTTTTTCTGGAATTGAAGTGTGATTATTTATTTATTTACTTTAATTTGTTGTTCTCATGTGAGCTCATTCAGTCTTGTGTTTATTGACACATTAATAACTTTTTTGTTCAGTTTTCTTTTCATCCCTTTGCAAATTCTTAAATTTCACCATATTTTTCCAGCCCTGTATTAATGCAGTGCTTTCTTCCGCTGTGTTGTGTGTTTTCTCAGAAGTCTGAGCACGTCTGCCTCAGAAAACTCCCTGATCCGGATGCGCAGTAACACTAATGCTCACGGGAGCCGGCAGACGTCTCCTCAGCTCAAGAGTTCTCCCAGCTTCACCTTCGGCTGCAGCACGTCTGGCCCCGCAGCACAGCGGCCCTCACACCGGAGCCTGGGGCCCGTCAGAGGTCAGAGCACAGAGACACACTGTTTATCCCTGTATGAGATATAGTGCATTCAGCTCATGTCAGATAGATCATATTTATGATGAATGCACATGAACACCTCCAAAAAGTTGTAATTACAAAGAGGGAAACGTTTCCCAAACCTGCTATTATTTATATACTATCATTGTTTTATTATGTATTTATCACATTTTTAATTAGCTTTTCATTTTTATGTTTTCAGTACTGATTTGAATTTTAAGATTTTAAGTCGTTTAATTAGTTATTCAAAATGCTTTAAATTAAATAGATTATTCAGTGTCATTTTGTTATGTGCTTTTGTCATTGTTATTAGTTTTTTATATTTCGATATAGTTTTAAATTATTTTTTATTTTAGTTTTAGTAATATTAGTACTCCTGCTTAAACTTATTTTGCTTCAGTTAGTTGCCAAGGCAACATTTCTAATTTACATTTAAGTTTTTTATCTAATATTTAAACTATATTTTAGCTTTATTCAAGTTTTAAGTTTTAGCTTTAGTTAATAATAACAACACTATTCCTAATAGATTGTGGGATATAAACTCTGAATTATGAGTTATAAACTGAATTATGAGATATAAACTCTGAATTATGAGATATAAACTCTGAATTATGAGATCTAAACTCTGAATTATGAGATATAAACTCTGAATTGCGAGATATAAACTGTGAATTGCGAGATAAATTCAGAATTGTGAGGTAAAAAGTCGCAATTACCTGTTTTAAATGTTTTCGTTCTGTGGCAGCTACAAGCTTCATAAGCTGGCGTAGCTGCTTTGCGGTGTGTTTGCGTGCAGTAGCTGTGGTCTGGGTGTCTCGTGTGTCTGACGCCGGTCTGTGTTTTGTAGAGTCTAAAGCACAGGAGAAGAGGCGTCCACATCATCAGCACCAGCGGTTCTCCCTGCGGCAGCAGCCGGCCCCCACGCGCCCCCCTCTCTCACCATCCTCCTCCTCATCATCTTCCTCCCCGTCCTCCTCGTCCTCGGGGGCCCCGGGCCCCTGCTCCATCAGTATGGCAGGTCTGTACTCGCTCCAGCCGCCCAGCCTGGCTCAGATCCTGCCCTCCCTGCAGGCCATGCCCCGCCCCAGCCTGCTCTCCAAACTGCCCCCCCTGCAGGCCTACCTCAGCGACAGCAGGACGGCTCCGGGGCCCGCGCCGCAGTGACGGCCCCTCACTGCCTGTGTGTGTGTGTGTATGTGTGCAATGAAGTTTTCTTTTTATTCTTATTTTTTAAGTTGGATTTTACATCCTTTGATGTTTTTTCCCATGTAGCACCTGAAATGATTATTAGAGATGTTCGTTTAAAAAAAAAAGGAGATTTTATTTATTCTGATTAAATCTAGTGGTAATGAGGCCTTAGATTCTACGTCCATTGAATATGAGGTCAAACTGCACACAATTATGAGTGAATCTCATGAAAATACAGCATATTTCAACCCAAAATGATAATAAAAATGTTGTATTTTTTGTTTTCTTGTTTTGCATGCATTTTGTTATTTTATGGCATTATTTTCATGACAAACAATTACTATTGAATGGTTTCATCACTACAAAATAGTATTTTTAAAATCATAATTTCCTTTTTTTTCACTAGTTATTTTGCATTGAGAAAATCAAACCTGATATTTTCTTATTTTTTATGCTGGATTGTACACACTCTGATATTTCACCCTAAAATTATAATAACAAAATAGTTTTTAGTTTTGCATAATTCACTAGTTTTATTATTATGCATAAAGAAAATGAAACCTGTTTTTTTTTTTTATTTTGTATTATTTCCATGGTAATTAAACACATTTAAATCTCAAATTTTCATTACTAAAAACTTTAATTACTAGTTTTGTTATTTTGCATAAAGAGAATCAAACCTGATAAATTCTTATTTTTTAAAAATGTTTTTTTTTTTTTTTTGGCATTATAATAACCATTAAACACATTTACCTCTAATTTTCATTACTGCAGTGCAACCAAACATTGTACTTTTGAGTAATGAGAATCGGGTGTCTTTGCATTACAGTAACGAGAAGATTGCCATGAAATTGTCACAACACGTTCTGCTTTTGGGTTGAAATATGATCATGATGAGAAAGCTGAAGAAATCGGACACTAGTAAGAATCTGACGACACTAATACGGATGTGACGTCACGTTTCAGACTCGCTGAAGGCCATGAAAGATGATCACGCCGCACCTTTATTGGTTCTTGTGTTGAGAGTGAATATATATCATCAGGATGAAGCAGTGAATAATGTGTTGTATGTCTGCAGCATCGGTGTGTGTGTGTGTGTGTGTGTGTGTGTGTGAGAGTGTGTGTGTGTGTGAGAGTGTAAGTGTGTGTGAGAGTGTGTGTGTGTGTGAGAGTGTGTGTGTGTGTGAGAGTGTGTGTGTGTGTGAGAGTGTGTGTGTGTGTGAGAGTGTGTGTGTGTGTGAGAGTGTGTGTGTGTGTGAGAGTGTGTGTGTGTGTGAGAGTGTGTGTGTGTGTGAGAGTGTGTGTGTGTGTGAGAGTGTGTGTGTGTGTGAGAGTGTGTGTGTGTGTGAGAGTGTAAGTGTGTGTGTGTGTGTGTTTTCTACTCTCTCCCACAGTTTGATTCTGACTTTATTCTGCTGGATCTGTCGCACTCACTGTGTATGCGGGTCAATCTCACTACAATGTGAGTCTTAATCATATTTCACATCAAAATCAAAAGAAAACCAATTAGAAATTAGATTTTGCCTAAATATATATATTTGACATTTTTAGATCCATTGACAGTAAAGCACCTTTTCCTCTCAAACCTGTTTTTTTCTGAAATGCAAAATAATGATATATTGTATTAAATTGTGAAGTATTATGGAATTATTTGTCTTACTAAATTTGAAATGTTAAATATGCTGATTTTAAACAAAAAAATCTGAATAGTAATGTTAGGGGTTTTTTTTTGGTAAAAAATAAAATGTATATCTTAATGGCCCTAAAAATAGACTTCACTTTCTTTATGAACAAATATAAGTTCTTCTTTCTTTCTGTATGTTTGGGGTGAAATATGACATTTGTCTGTGAGATTCTCTCGTGCTCGTGTGTGTGGCATTGTAGATATAACATCACGGATGAGCGAAACGCAGCTGTTTTTTACACACGAAGCTGCTTTAATCCCAGAATTCCTTCAGCTGATGTCAGACCTACAGATGTAAAGCACACGGTACAGACGGCTCTAAACCAGTTTAGCAGAGCTGTGTGTGACGAGTGTAGCGTGTAGCAGACGCCGCGTGTGTGTGAATGTAGCGTGATCTGGTGCTCGGTGTCGTGTACTTCCTGTTCTCTCCACATCTCTTCGCTATTTCACTGTGTGTTCATGCTGACGCTGTAGGTTTTCTCGTCCCGTCTGTCTCTGAATGTGTAACGGCAGCCAATCACGCGTGTCTCCTGTAAACCACATGATGCTGTGCTCATTCATAAATGTATCTTGTAAAACATGATAGACGCATCCGAACTGACTTTTCTCTAATAAACATCCTGTTTGAACTGCTTCTGTGACCTTTGACCTTTTTTTTACTATTCCACTGTCACATAGCTCCTTCCACTGTTACCACGGTTACCGTGGAACCTGTTTATAACTGGCTGTGTCTGTCTGTCTTGTTGCCTAGGCAACAGCTGCCCTGAGTTCCACCCAGCCGGACAGATTAAAGAGATTCAAAGGCACGGTGGGCGGGGCAAGTGCAGCAGAGGCCCCGCCCCCTCTCCTTCCCCCCAGCAGAGGACGGCGCTGCTGTCACAGGTAGGGAATCAGCACAGAAACACATGCAGACGCCTTATGGATGTGAGCAGCACTGGGCCTGTTTTTCAGGAGCCGCTGCGGGAATCTCTGGACATCTTGACGTCTGTCGAGTACAGCAGGTGAACGTCAGCATTTGAGACGCACACACAGATGTGACGAAGCACAGTGACACGGTTCTGAGTCTGTGAGTCTCTTTCAGATGTGAGCTGCAGCCTCGGCCCAGCCGGATCCCGGTGCGGAGAGAGCCTCCTCTGACCGAGACGCCCAGCCTGAGAGTGTGGAAACTCATCAAACCCGGCGTCGAGACACACCCGGCGGGTCAGAGTCGCTCTTAACCCTATAGAGCCTGGGTCATATCTGATGCACACATTCCAAGCCTCGGAGTGATCAAAATGTGTTTTAATTTCAGTGTAATTGTAGAAACGTCCAGCTCAATCTTGACTGATTTTGATCAAGTAAAGGTCAGAATAACTGCAGTAATATCTCCAGATGAACACTCACTGGACTGAAGCAGCTCAGCTTTACTTGATTCTCCATCAATCATGTTTTAGAGTCTCAAATCTGATCCTCAGGATCTTTTGAGGAGCGTTTGTTTCCAGAAGCTTTACTTTCACTGTTCCTCAGCGGAGGAATGATCTTCACAAGCCTCCAGAACATCTCACATCTTCTGAGGAGCCTTTATTTCTTCAGCTCTCAATCACTGCATTATATGTTTGGAGCATTTCAATCTCATCTCACTGAGACAGATTACTGGAGATATAGAGCGATGACTGATACTTATAGCATTTTATGTCAGTATCTGCTGCACTGTTATAAAGATCTCACTGATTTACAGCACAAGCATCAGAATGTCATCATAGAAATATCAGCATCTGCAGCAAACTGAGCTGTTTGTTCATAGCCATAAAAGCCTGATGGAGCAAATATGATACAAAACATAAAACTCATATTCAGATATTCTTTTATATTTTGTGTAATGGTTTGATAAAAAAAAAGAGTTGTTTGAAATGTCAGGCTTTACAGGGTTAAATCTGTTGTCTTCTGCTGTTGTTAGGAGTGTCTGAGAGAGACGGTTGTTCTGTGCGTCTGAAGAACTCGTGCTGTAGCTGTCAGAGCGCTGGAGACACACACACACACAGGTAACACACACACACACACACACACAGCCTGCTCTGGCCTGAACCCTAACCGTTCCTCATTCATGCTGAGAGTTGTGCAGTGCACATGCATGCAGCAGATTTAATGTGAAGTTTGCATGCGCTCTAATAATGCTTAAACATTTTCATCTCGACAGATCTCTGCAGACCTGAGAAACTCTACACACACACACACTTGTGTTAGAGGAACAGTTCAGCCAAGATCGGCTCACTCTCAGTTCATCTGAGATCAGGATGAGTTTGATCTTCATCAGGTTTGGAGAAATGTAGCATTGCATCAGTGTCTCAGCATTATTATTATTGTTTCAGCTTTTGTCTTCTCCAGATGTTAACTGAGTGCTGTGGATTATTGTGATGTTTTTATCAGCTCTCGTTCTGACGGCACCCATTCACTTGCAGTGAGACACTGATGCAATGCTGCATTTCTCCAAACCTGATGAAGAAACAAACTCATCCTGAGGGTGAGCAGATCTGCGGCTAATCTTCATGTTCGGCTGAACTGGTGTCTCGGAGTGAAATGTGGCTGGTTTGGTCCGGCACAAGCACAAGAGCAGCAGCGGCGTGGCGTTTAACGCCTGCAGACACAACATGAGCAGAACGGGTTATTCCACCCATCATACTCTCAGCACCTCCACAGATGAGCATTGTGCTTTTAAAGAAACCCTTTTAATCGTGTGGCTCGAGTTTCTTTAGCAACTGCTGTGGGAGAGCTCACTTTGAACAGGATTGTGGCTTCTCTGTGAACCCTGTGCATTTACAAAAGCAATATACACCTGCATTCCTGAAAGAAACATGACTTGTGATTAATAAACGCATGCACACAAAGTTGATAGAGAAGCACCAGCAGAAAGAGCGAGACGCCCAGCATGTTAGCGAAGATGGCCAGCATCTCAGCTCTCTCTTTTTATTTTTACAGTTATTAATCTTATTTTCGTATACATTGTGTGTGTGATTTTTTTTACTTAAAAAAATAAATAAATATATTTAAAATGTTGTCGTGTTCGTCCTCCTGACCGCTGGAGGCGCTGATGCGCTTCTACAGGCGCGGGTTCAAACATTCAAACCGAGGCTTCACGCAACAACAACATTCGCAAAAAGCAGATTAAATATACAAACAACACCCTTTTATCCATCAAGACACGCACAACACCTGTAAGTAACCATTCCTGCTCGTGATCTGTAGCGCTGGGACGTCAGGGTTGGCGTTGTTTTGTGTGTTTGTGTGACTTCAGCGTGATATAATGAAGAATACTAAACAGTAGTGTATATGTGTCCTACACACAGAGAGAGACCAGGAGCAGACAGATGTTATATTCACTGCTGTTCAGAAGTTTGGGGTCAGTGAGGTTTCTAATGTGTTTTAAACAAGTCTCTTCTCCTCATCAAGACTGCATTTATTAGATCAGAAATACAGAAAAAACTGTAAAATTGTGAAATATTATTATGATGTAAAACAGCTGTTTTCTATGTGAATCTCTGTTAAACTGTAATGTATTTCTGTGATGCGCAGCTGTATTTTCAGCATCATTACTCCAGTCTTCAGTGTCACATGATCTTCAGAAATCATGCTAATATGCTGATTTATTAGTTTTACTGCTTCATTTTTTCTTTGGAGCCTGTGATACTTTTTTCAGGATTCTTTGATGAATAAAAAGTTACAAAGAACACCATTTATTTAAAATAGAACACTTTTGTAACAATATACGCTACAGCTCAGAAGTGTGGCGTCAGCACATTTTCTCTTTCTTTTTTTTCTTCAATTTTTTTCAGCAAGGATGTGTTAAATTGATAAAAAAGTAATAATAAAGACTTATATTGTTAGAAAATATTTCTAATTTAACTTTTTATTAAAAAAGAAAACCTTTATTTTAAATTGAAATAATTATAATAATAATAGATATATTTTAAAAGAAAAACAGAAAAATGATTTTAAAAAAAACATTTTTTAAATGTTTTACTGCAAAATGAAGAGTGAAAGCGCTTGTGATTGGTCAAGAAAAAGTGGATTTATTTTTAAATAACTGATTAATTGAATTAAGTCCTCTGCTTTAAAATATTTCATTGTCAAGAAAATGCTTAGTGCTATGAACTGATCTTCATCCAGTAATAAGCAGCTATATACAGATATATATATAAACACACACTGATAAAGCAATATTATGAAGTAAATACAAATATGTATTATATTAATGTGCATGTATTGTCGATCTATCTATTTGTAAAAGTATAATTGTAAATATTTAATAGTTTTTGCATTTTTTGTTGCAGTTAGTTCTGTGAATGTGTTTCTATCTTGTGTTCTGTGGATATGTTCATGTCTTTTAAGTGATTGGTCAAGAAAAAGTGGATTTATTTTTAAATAATTGATTAATTGAATTAAGAGTCCTCTGCTTTAAAATATGTCATTGTCAAGAAAATGCTCTTAGTGCTATGAACTGATCTTCATCCAGTAATAAGCAGCTATATACAGATATATATATAAACACACACTGATAGCCAGGAGCAGACAGATGTTATATTCACTGCTGTTCAGAAGTTTGGGGTCAGTGAGGTTTCTAATGTGTTTTAAACAAGTCTCTTCTCCTCATCAAGACTGCATTTATTAGATCAGAAATACAGAAAAAACTGTAAAATTGTGAAATATTATTATGATGTAAAACAGCTGTTTTCTATGTGAATATCTGTTAAACTGTAATGTATTTCTGTGATGCGCAGCTGTATTTTCAGCATCATTACTCCAGTCTTCAGTGTCACATGATCTTCAGAAATCATTATAATATGCTGATTTATTACAGTTTTACTGCTTCATTTTTTCTTTGGAGCCTGTGATACTTTTTTCAGGATTCTTTGATGAATAAAAAGTTACAAAGAACACCATTTATTTAAAATAGAACACTTTTGTAACAATATACGCTACAGCTCAGAAGTGTGGCGTCAGCACATTTTCTCTTTCTTTTTTTTCTTCAATTTTTTTCAGCAAGGATGTGTTAAATTGATAAAAAAGTAATAATAAAGACTTATATTGTTAGAAAATATTTCTAATTTAACTTTTTATTAAAAAAGAAAACCTTTATTTTAAATTGAAATAATTATAATAATAATAGATATATTTTAAAAGAAAAACAGAAAAATGATTTTAAAAAAAACATTTTTTAAATGTTTTACTGCAAAATGAAGAGTGAAAGCGCTTGTGATTGGTCAAGAAAAAGTGGATTTATTTTTAAATAATTGATTAATTGAATTAAGAGTCCTCTGCTTTAAAATATGTCATTGTCAAGAAAATGCTCTTAGTGCTATGAACTGATCTTCATCCAGTAATAAGCAGCTATATACAGATATATATATAAACACACACTGATAAAGCAATATTATGAAGTAAATACAAATATGTATTATATTAATGTGCATGTATTGTCGATCTATTTGTAAAAGTATAATTGTAAATATTTAATAGTTTTTGCATTTTTTGTTGCAGTTAGTTCTGTGAATGTGTTTCTATCTTGTGTTCTGTGGATATGTTCATGTCTTTTAAAGTTCATTTTTTAACTGGAGTAGCTGAATAAACGTTTTGTTCGTCTGGATGTCAATTGTACTTGTATTTTATGTAAAGATATGTGAATTTAAAGTGCTTTTTTTTTTTTTACTGAATATGTTTTTGGAACAATCATGCCGGAGCGCAAAAACTTTATCCCATAACAAATATAGGGTATAAAAACGTCCAGTTTTATTTAAATGTTACTTACAAAATTCTACTATTTTCACCCAAAATATCTTGTCACTTGAACGTTTATTTGTAACATTCTAAGAACGTTACAATGTTTCTTGTCGCGATTAGAACGTTATTTAAAGGTTGCTTTTTAAACGTTTCTTAGAACGGTCAAGTACAAGTAACATAAGAACCTTTTCTCTCAACGTTATGAGAACACATGTGTCCCTGCAGCACAAAAGCAGTGTTAAGTCGCTGGGGTATATTTGTAGCAATAGCCAACAATACATTGTATGGGTCAAAATTATAGATTTTTCTTTTATGCCAAAAATCATAAGGATATTAATTAAAGATCATGTTCCATGATTCAAATTTCCTACCGTAAATATATCAAAACTTAATTTTTGATTAGTAATATGCATTGCTAAGAACTTCATTTGAACAACTTTAAAGATGATTTTCTCAATATTTAGATTTTTTTGCACCCTCAGATTCCAGATTTTCAAATATTGTCCTATCCTAACAAACCATACATCAATGGAAGATTATTTATTCAGATCTCATGGTTTACAGAGTCTGGTTTCAGTGGACAGGAACAGAAACATGCCGCTCTGGCTCTTTGTATTTGAGAAACACATCTAGTGCTGCCGCTTCTAAACAGACGGCTCCAGCTTGCAGTCGTCCCACAGCGGTTTCTGAATGTGTTCTGGGATCTTCTCAATCGAGGTCTGTAGAGGAGACGAGCACTGAGTGTTATACTGAAGGAAGTATATATAAGGATTGATGAAGCTCTGTGTTTGTGCAGCAGCTGCTTTGTTGTGCTGCCGTTACCTTGGTGACCTCCATAGCAACGCCCTCTGGCAGATTACGCTGAATATACTCCAGATAAACCCGAGCGCTCGACCCGGTTACTCTGGAAACCTGAAATTAACCAATAACAACAAAGTAAACTAAATTATAAAATATCTAAACAAAAATACATTAATTTATATATTAAATAAATATTCAAATAAATGTATAAATAAAAAAAGTGTTAAATATATAACTTAAAAAAAATATTAATTTATATATTTATATGCATAAAAAAAAAAAAAATAATAATATATATATATAATGCATAAAAATTACATATAAAATAATATTAAAAGGAATATATATATATATATATATAAATAAAAATATATGAAGTTTTGTATGTGGTAAAAAGTGTCCCGTGAATCTGTACAGATGTAGTTACTTCTGCTCACCTCGATGCAGCGGTGATGCGTCCTGGTCTCGTACTGCACGTGGTGCTTCTTGAAGATGTGCACGGACTTCAGCAGCGCCAGTTTCTCCGTGTGTTTGGGCGGCTCACACCTGTGAAGCAGAGCACAGCTTCAGCCCCGCGTCCCAGAGTTTCTGCCAGCTCAGCTCTGGATGTGTTCACTCACGCTTTCTCCAGCTTCAGGCCGAGCTCTCGAGCCGCCAGCGTCACGAAGAACTCATAGCTGTCCAGCACTGACCTGTCGTGACCTTTGACCCGCACCGACAGCTTCTGATAGAGCGTGTCCGGCTCCTCTGCGAGCGACACCTGAGACACAATCAGAGCCTTGATTTCACACAGAACTGCTTCATATGAGCCACACAGCATGAGTGCAGAGCGCTAACTCACCGCAGGACACGGCGCCGCTGAGACTCGAGCCCTGCAGAGACACACACTCACATTAATATACAGGGGCTCCGAAACTCTCTAATCTGTCAGACAGGACCAATTCTGTAGGAAAGAGAGTGTGTGTGTGTGTGTGTGAGAGTGAGTGTGTGTGTGTGTGTGTGTGTGTGAGTGTGAATCTGTGTGGGAGTGTGTGTGAGTGAGTGAGTGAGTGAGTGTGTGAGTGAGTGTCAGTGTGTGTGTGTGTCAGTGTGTGTGAGTGTGTGTCTGTGTGAGTGAGTGTGTGTCTGTGTGAGTGAGTGTGTGTCTGTGTGAGTGTGTGTGAGTGAGTGAGTGTGTGTACTGGTTTATATATCCTGGTGGGGACTTAAACTTGACTACACACAGACTCATGGGGACTCGTGTCACGGTGGGGACCTAAATTGAGGTCCCC
>NW_015629036.1:195703-203227 GCF_001515625.1 Sinocyclocheilus rhinocerous
TGTGTGTGTGAGTGTGTGTGTGTGTGTGTGTGTGTGTGTCAGTGTGTGAGTGTGTGTGTGTGAGGCACTGACCGTGAACTGCAGGTTTGATGCCGGACTGCAGCAGCCTGTGAAACACAGCACACGACAGATAACGCTTAAAACACGATGAAGTGCTAGGTTAGGCTAGTAACGGAGACAGAGACGGATAAAGCACGTGAAAGAGGCTGCAGTACCGGGAGGAAGTGTCCGTGAATGATCTTCGACAGGACGCGAACAGAGGAGGCCGCCATGTTTTCTGGAAGGAAGCGGAAGCGGAAGCGACGTCAGAGGAGAGACAAGGGAAATGGAACTGCAATCTGGTGAGTTTTATGAGATTTAATTTAGCCGCTTTTAGAGCAGTTTTGTCTTAAAACTAAAACACTGGGTGGAAAACTACTCGATATACTTGTTATATCTGCTCATTTATTATGCGGCATTAACAATAATTGCAGAAAGATAGTAGTTTATTCGCTCCGCAGATATATGGAAGCCCGTTTTCGCCACTTTAAAAAAAAAGCGTTCTAATTTCGACATACTAAGTAATAAACAGACATAAAATAGTTATTAGATAAAAAAGCAAAAAATAACTATCACCATTTTTCATCTCATAAATATGACTTGACAACCTTTTTATTTCATACTTAAGAATTTTGCGTCATCATTTCGACTTTTTATGTAATAATTTCTATTTTTCATGCCATATTTTCTACTTTTTATCTCATAATTATGACTCTTTATGTCACAATTTAGACTTTTAAAGTCATAAATAATTAGGACTTCTTTCTCATCATTATGACTTAATGATAACTCATAATTTCGATTTAGTATGCCAGAATGTATGTGTGCATTCTGCGTTTTGGTTTCTTAAATATTGTAGCATTTCAGTGTTCAGGTTCTGTGTTATTTTGGTGAATGTGAGGTGAAGACGTAGAAATACATACATTTTTTTATTTATTTAATTAAATGTAATTTTAATTAAATAGCATTTAGGATGATTTATGATGTCGTATTAGTGTGAAATCTTACAAATACACGTGCTCTGAGCATGTTCTGGAAATTAAATCAAAATAAAAGCGCGGGGGGGGGTGGTCACGTGGTGCTCACGTGACCCAGCGCAGGGCACGGACAGCGTCGGAATCAGAGACAGCAGCGCTAAAAACACGCTCATCTGACTCCCACACGCGCAGGTAACGAGCAGAACCGCTCCGCTCGGGGTTCGTTATCATCCGTGGACCGGTTCCGTTCCTCCAGCTCATCCGGGTCTTGCGTTTTAAAGCGGAAAACCAGCGAGGAGCGCCTGAGGTGAGTGTAGCTGCGGAGCTAACAAAGACACAAATGACAGAAATACAGCCAAAGCGCTTTCCTTCTCTTAATCTAATAACCACATATTATATCTTCATTTGAGTTTCTTATTTTTGGATCGTCAGGACTAGTATTCTATATTTATACTGAATTCATCCATGTTTAATTCTCAGAATGCTGTTATTATCGTTGGATCTAGATTGCATTATGGATGTTCAGCGCGTAAACAAGAGCATTAGATAAACAATCGCTTTGTTTTTAACTATAATTACACGTTTAATGCAATAACTAGGCAATATGGTGAGCAGCGGCGTTTTATTTTTCGTTTCGTGTAGTTTCAGCATGTAATTCAGGGCAAACTAAAGCGCCTTTTATTCTGAAGAAAGATGTTTCTGGTACCTCAGAAACGAACGTGTGCGTTATAGCATTTGTCTGTTGTGGCGCTCATATTTAGCTGTGAACGCGTTCAGTGTGTTATTTGTGTTTATGTTCTGCCCTTGTCCTCTTAAAGGAATCCCCGACGCTGATTGGCCGGCGGCTCCTCTGATGCGATGACGTCACGGGCGGAGCCGAGCAGCTGCCATGAGCGCGCGGAGAGGAGCGTTCCGTCCGTCGATGACGTCACTGGGAGCGGGGCGCCGGCCGTAATGACGTCATGAGGCTAAGTCCCCAGCGTCAAGGAGGAGAAGGTTTCCTGTGACTTGGATATTTGCCTCTTTGGTGAATTCTGTCCTCAGTATTCCCCGGAAAGGCAGGCCTTGTGTCTCAGCTGGTCGGCCTGACCTAATTTATGTGCCTTGCTGGTCGTTTTATGCAGTACTTTTGGGCCGGAAGTGGTTGTGAAGCAGCGGCCGCTCTCACCTGGACCCCAGGGACCCGCCGGTGAGCCGGGTGACTCTGTGGATTTGCGTGCAGCCGCTCGCGGAGCCTCGGGTCGGCATGTTCGCGGCGGTGGAGCTTGGGCCCGTCCTCTGCAGCGACTCCAACATCCTGTGCCTGTCCTGGAAGGGCCGCGTGCCCCGCAGCGAGAAGGAGAAGCCCGTGTGCAGGAGGCGCTGCTATGAGGAGGGCTGGCTGGCCACGGGGAACGGCCGGGGAGTCGTGGGCGTCACCTTCACCTCCAGCCACGGCAGGAGAGACCGGCCCTCCCCGCAGCGCATCAACTTCAACCTCCGGGGACACAACAGTGAGGTGAGGACTTGCGCACAAATCTGTTTTAATTCTGAAATTGTGAGTATAATACTTTACTAAAGTTTTGCTTGGTTCTAAAATATCTAATATAAATGACTCAGTTAACTTCAAAACATGCATAAAAATGGCAGGGAATAATACATTTTCATTTTAAAATTGTGATTACAAGACCTGAAAAAGTGTCCGTTTTATTGATCATCAATCACTCAGTCGATCTCTTGTGAATATACGTGTTTTGTTTTTTGCTTCTATAATAATATTTAAAGTAAATTTCTTGATTTGCTTCAGATTTGCGTTAATAATGCATTGAAAAGGCTAGGAAAAGTTTTAAAATTTAATATAAATATTTACTTTTGCTTAAGTTTTGCTTGGTTCGGAAACATCTGAAATGCATGCGTTGCATTTATAAAAGTAAACAAGTAAAAGAGAAAGTAAAGAAAACTAATTTTGAAACTGTCCATCAATCACGCTCTCATATTGTTTAATTTCTTGAGAATATTATTTTTTATTTTTACTTAAGTTTTGCTTGGTTCTAAAATATCTGGAATAAATGGCTGAATTTCTTTCAGATTTGTATAAAAATTGCATTAATAAATTCCAGGGTAAATACATTTTAAAGTTGTAATTTCACCTGAAAAAGGAAATATAATGGCTAATGGAATTTTTGTTGTTGTTTTGTTGGTTCTAAAATATAGATAAATGTCTCGATTTACTTTAAATGTCTTTAAATCCGTGACTTCAAGATCTGAAAAGTGTGTGTCTGTGTGTGTCTGTGTGTGTGTGTCTGTGTCTGTGTGTGTCTGTGTGCGTGTGTGTGTCTGTGTGTGAACGTGTGTGTGTGTCTGTGTGTGTGCGTGTGTGAGCGTGTGCGTGCGTGTGTGTCTGTGTGTGTGCGTGCGTGTGTGTGTCTGTGTGTGTGCGTGTGTGTGTGTGTGTGTGTGCGCGTGCGTGTGCGTGTGTGAGTGTGTGTGTGTGTGTGTGTGTTTGTGTGAGTGAGTGAGTGAGTAAGTTTCCAGTGAAGTTTCACTCGTGCAGTGGTTAAAACAATGCTGTATTTCACATGCGTACCGAACCGAAAGACCTGTACCATAATGTACTTCTATATCTTTACTGTATATGTGTAGCTGTGGGTTCATCAGACTCGTGTGTCTCTGTGTGTGTATGTCTCTGTGTGTGTGTGTGTGTGTGTGAAGGGAACGGCTCTGATGTCACATTACTGATCGCTCACCATCTCTTAAGAGAAATATACATTTCACACTCATTATTTTACTAATAAATTTGGTTCAAATATGCCAAAAATATCATTAAAAAGGCTAGGGAAAAATAAATTCACATACCTTTTAAATGCTAAAGAGTCATTTAAATCTATTAATTCCAACAATTGTAAAAGTCAAACGCTGCGGGAAACCTTCATAATTAGTTGTCAGTGAATATGATATCGTCTCGTGTTTATAGTTGCTCGTATCGCTCCACACTCTCACGAGTAATATTTGCTGATTGTTTGGGAAGCAGCTGTGTGACCCGAAGCGTACGGTTTGGTTTGAAATCAGACGAGCGAGTGTTTTCTGTGCTGCTCTCGCAGGTGGTGTTGGTGCGATGGAACGAGCCCTTCCAGAAGCTGGCGACCTGCGACACCGACGGCGGGATCTTCGTCTGGATCCAGTATGAGGGCCGCTGGTCAGTGGAGCTGGTCAATGACCGCGGAGCTCAGGTGAGCCGTCCTACAGCTCCAGTGATGTTCCTCAAACGAGGCGCGGTGTTTAACCTGCTGTACCTGCGCAGGTGAGCGACTTCACCTGGTCTCACGACGGCATGCAGGCGCTGATCTCGTACCGCGACGGCTTCGTGCTGGTGGGCTCGGTGAGCGGTCAGCGCCACTGGTCCTCGGAGATCAACCTGGAGAGTCAGATCACCTGTGGGATCTGGACCCCCGACGACCAGCAGGTGACCGCAGGTTTACTGACACATATCAGATATGATGGCATATTTAAGTCTTATCTTAAATCTAAAAACTAATTCAAAATAAAGCTATAAGCCCCAAGAAGCCGAGGTACAGTGAATTTATAACAGCTAAGGGGCATTGTGGAGTGCCTAAACCCCCCTTAGCTGTTATAAATTCACTAAACCACGGCTTCACGGGGGTTATTGCTTTTATAAAACGGTTATTCCATATACGTAGTAAGGTTTCACAGAATAAAACAGAGCAAATAAAGTGTAATGATATTAATAAAAACAGTATCTTCCACCAAACAATGTAGCTCCTCAGAAACAGTTGTGGTTGCTACAAAGTGGTTACCGAGCAACACACAAACGTAAACAAAGGTGTGTGTTACTTTGTAGAGTCATTTACAACAGCTTCGAACCCGGAACTCTCCGCTTTATAATTATGACTTTATCAATTATTTATGTATTTATTTAATTTATTTATTGTTATTTATAAATAAATATGAAAAAAATTAATTAAATAATTTTTTAAAAGTTACAATAATTTATATGATTTTAATAGGGAAAGTAAGTTTATTTATTATTCATTAATTTTTTTGTTATTTATATCACGTTTCATACACAGTGATATTCAAAGTGCTTTACAGAAAAATAATAAAAAAATGGTAATAGTCGAAATACTTAAAAAAAATTAAAAAAAGTAAATTAATCATAAAAAGTTTTATAAGAAATATAAAAAAGATGTTAAAATTTAACCAATTAAATTAATAATTGTATTAATTATTTTTATATTTAATTTATTGATTTATAATAATTCTTATTTTAATAGCCAGGGCAAGTTTAATTATAGCATGTTTCATACACAGTGCTTTAGAGAAAAAAAGTAATAAAAAGTTTCATAAGAAATATAAACATTTTATAAATACAGTGGAAAATAAGATGTAAAAAAAAATTTTTTTAACATAATTTACATTTAAAAACATTTCAAAATAAGAGTCAGGCTTGTTTATAATTAAAAGTCCTGCATTATGCATAAAATCTATTTTTTCTTCTGGATATTATTGGTATTTTGGTTACACAATAAATAAACTGTATCTGGTGTTCAATTTATGTAAACTCACAGGAAAGAAAGAATAAGGGCATTATTTAACTCTCACAACAATCTGTTTACTGCCTTTATTTAAACACATCAGTGAAATCCAATATCAGTCAACCTCTAATTGATATGTGTTGATGTATTAGTATATTTCTAATACATATGTACCAATTAAACCAATACACACACATGTGTGACCCTGGAGCACAAAACCAGTCATAAGTGTCAATTTGTCAAAATTTAGATTTATGCATCATCCCCAGCGACTTAACACTGCTTTTGTGCTGCAGGGTCACACATGTATATATTAAATCAAACATGTCTTGAGTATTTTAACGTGAGCCGCAGTCTGTTTAAACAAGGAAAAGAACACGAGACGCAGGATTGTGTGGGTTTGTTCTGTATTAATCTTACTTGCGCAGCTCTTAAGAAGACTTACAGTTTCTCTCATTAAGGGTTTGTTTTGCTCGTCAGGTGTTGTTTGGCACAGCGGACGGGCAGGTGATCGTCATGGACTGTCACGGCCGGATGCTGGCTCATATACTGCTGCACGAGGCGGAGGGCATCGCTAGCATGGCCTGGAATTACCCCAGCTTTCTGCTGGAGGACAGCAGCGAGAGCGACACGGACTCGGACGATTACACGCCTCTGCAGGGTAACAGCTCTCTTCAGATGCATATTGATCTTGTGTTTGCATCATCCGTGTGATCATGATCCGGTCTTTCTTCGGTCGTAGCAGCAGCAGTTCTCCCAGTAAATAATGCACCGCTGGGTTAGGATGAGCCCTGCTGGTTATTCACAATAACAGGAACACTCTTTTTCTTCCAGTGCACCGTCTGAAGCCGCTGTTGACCGTCTGCTTCACGTCTGGAGACGTCAGTTTGATGAGCAACTACGATGACCTCTCACCCACGTTAATACGCACCGGCCTCAAAGGTTCTTCCTCGTATTATTTCTGTTTCTATATTCTCACAAGTAGGGCTGGGCGATATGTTAAAGCAGTAAGCCCCAAGAAGCCGTGGTTTACATTTAGTGAATTTAAGTCTAAAACCTCCTTAGCGGTTATATATTCACTGTAAACCACGGCTTCACGGGGCTTATTGCTTTTATAAAACGGTTATTCCATATACGTAGTAAGGTTTCACAAAATAAAACAGAGCAAATAAAGTGTAATGATATTAATAAAAACAGTATTCTTCCACCAAACAATGTAGCTCCTCAGAAACAGTTGTGGTTGCAACAAAGTGGTTGCCGAGCAACACACAAACGTAAACAAAGGTGTATGTTACTTTGTAGAGTCATTTACAACAGCTTCGAACGCGGCTCAGCCAATCAGAGTCAAGGACCGGAACTATCCGCTTTATAATAAAAATATCAAAAAAATTTTCTGGAAAATCACGATTTTATCGCGACTCCTTGTCATGTTGTTTTTTTTTTTTGCAGCACAGCCAAACTGATTTCCCCATTTTAAAAACAAAGCCTTATAAGGTAACAAAATATTAAATAAAAACGAGTGGCAGATGTTTAGGCCAAAGTGGGCGAAGATAAAAATCTTTGTCATTATTTTATCTTTGTTCTTAAAAAAGAAGACGAAAGACACGCATTAAAAATAAAACAAGCAGTGCTTTATTTTTCAGGTACAGTAGGTGTATTTAGCTGTATTTAGATGAACAAATATAAGACTAAAACACTATATACACTTCACTGTATAAATTATACACTGATTCTTATTAAAGCAACTGTATTAAAGCAAGAGCAGCCAGTGATTTTTCTCTGTTTTGTTGTTTTATTAACATTTAAAGGGACAGTTCACCCAAAAATAAAAAAATCTGTCATTTACTCACTCTCGAGCTGTTTTAAACCTGAATGAGTTTCTTTCTTCTGTTGAACACTTAAAAAAAGATATTTTGAAGAATGTGGGAACCAAACAGCTGCTGGTCCCCAGTGACTTCCATAGTGTTTTTTTTTTT
>NW_015629036.1:203682-206807 GCF_001515625.1 Sinocyclocheilus rhinocerous
TACAAATACACATAATATACAAATAAAACAAGCAGTGCTTTATTTTTCAGGTACAGTAGGTGTATTTAGCTGTATTTAGATGAACAAATATAAGACTAAAACACTATATACACTTCACTGTATAAATTATACACTGATTCTTATTAAAGCAACTGTATTAAAGCAAGAGCAGCCAGTGATTTTTCTCTGTTTTGTTGTTTTATTAACATTTAAAGGGACAGTTCACCCAAAAATAAAAAAATCTGTCATTTACTCACTCTCGAGCTGTTTTAAACCTGAATGAGTTTCTTTCTTCTGTTGAACACTTAAAAAAAGATATTTTGAAGAATGTGGGAACCAAACAGCTGCTGGTCCCCAGTGACTTCCATAGTGTTTTTTTTTTTCAATGGGGACCAGCAGCTGTTTGGTGACCCACATTCTTCAAAATATCTTCTTTTGTGTTCAGCACAAGAGAGAAATTAATACAGGTTTGGGACAACATGAGAGTGAGTGAATAGTGAACTATCCCTTTAAGGACAAGCGGCAGCTATTAGTCTGCTGTCACTTTAAGAGCTACACGCATTCTGTTTACTTCCACTTTAGACTGAATCAGTGTTTATATGTAAGCCTTGTGTGTTTTTGTTCAGACGTGAAAGATACCTCAGTCCAGTACTCAGCCGCAGTCTATTGCAATGCTAATTAATTTCCTATAATGAGTCTGTTAGAGGTGGGGAAATCCAATACAGTCTAAACGAATCAATATTTGCTGAATCATTAGGGATGCTATGTATGAATATGTGAGTGATTATCATTACTAAGCTCTAACGTTTTTTACTGATAGTGAAATTATGTATGAAGTTGATTTTCACACTGGTTTGCATGTGTATGAATCAGATGTGGTGGTGCAGTGGTGCTCTCAGGGCGACCTGCTGGCTGTTGCTGGGACTGAGAGACTCGTGATGACCTCTGACCCCACCCAAGCCACCCGAAACGCCATTGTTAAGTTTTATAATGTTTGCGGTGAGCACATTTACTCACTGGAGACACCTGCTCAGGTGAGCGTTTGCTCATAAACACACACACACACACACGCGCGTAATAATACCAGAGCACTCTTTTGCTTTTGTTACACTGTAACAGTTTTTGTAACTGTTTTGTTACAGTCTTTAAAAAGTCTTAAATTCATAAAGTCATGGCATGAAATGCTGAAACAGCTTTCGGCTGTTCAGAGTCGATCCTTTCTTTTGGGAGACAATAACTTTATTTATCACGCACTTTCGGCTTTACAACTTTGCAGATCGTTTACATTCACATACAGCTACATTACACGCTGCAATAACAGGGCACTTTAAGAATCTTTCGGAAAGCAAGACAAAAACACTGATGAAGAGCTTCACTTTATTCAGTGTGATCAGAAGGTAAAGTAAAAGTTATTCCCACTGTTTGGCAGCAGAGCTCATGAGACCTTAAAGGGTTAGTTCACCCAAAAATGAAAATTAGTCCATAAATTACTCACGCTCAAGTCATCCTAGGTGTATAAGACTTTCTTCTTTCAGACGAATCCAGTCGGAGTTATATTAAAAATTGTTTGATCTTTCAAGCTGTTTAATGCCACTCAGCGGGTGTTGCATGCTTCAGTCCAAAAGAAGTTAAATAAAAAGCACCCATCCATAAAAAAAGTGTCTCACATGGCTCCGGTGAAAGATCAAAGACAATTTTTAATATAACCCCGACTGGATTTCGTCGAAAGAAGAAAGTTATATACACCTAGAATGACTTGAGGGTGAGTAATTTATGGGCTAATTTTCATTTTTGGGTGAACTAACCCTTTAAGTGTTTTTTTGTAAAATGAATAAAAAATGAATAAAGATCTGTTGGAAGTTGTATTTTCAGTATTTGAAGTGTTACTACGCATTGTGTGCAACATTTTGACACATTTTCTTGGTTTTTAAAAAGGTCTTAAATTTACCCTCATAAAACTCTGATAAATGTGACAATTTCACACAGATGAAACGTGATCTCACGCGTACAGGACTGCTTCATTGATATTCCGTTGGTTTCTGCATCTGTGTTCAGAGGCCGATCAGTGCGCTGTGCTGGGGCCATCGGGACTCGCGTCTGTTTCTCGCTAGCGGCCCGGCGCTGTACGTGCTTCGTGTCGAACACCGGGTCGCTAGCCTGCAGCTGCTGTGCCGACAGGTGATCGCCAGCGCGGTACACGAAGAGAAAGACGTGGCCAAGCTCAGCATGCCCTCTCGTCTGAGCACATACGTGTCCTCTGCCTTCGCTTCTACCATTAAGGTAGAAAACTTCCAGTTTACAGGCAGTTGGATCTAGTTTTTGAAACTGCTGGTTGTGTAATACGTTCATACCATCATTCCCATTCTTCCATTTTGTCTTTTTTTTCTGGCGCCCTTTCCTCACTTCAGCCCCCCATTCCAGATCCCAACAACATGCGGGACTTTGTTAGTTATCCGACATCAGGTAACGAGCGTCTGCACTGCACCATGAAGCGCACCGAGGACAACCCTGAGGTCGGCGGCCCTTGCTACACCTTATACCTGGAGTATCTGGGGGGGCTTGTGCCTATTCTGAAAGGCCGTAGGATTAGCAAACTTCGCCCTGAATTTGTCATCATGGACCCAAAGACTGATGGGAAAGCAGGTGGGGTTATACAAGCAAAGTTTTGGCCAGAATGCCACACGGGTTTAGTTCCTCGTCGGCTCACATTGTTTCTCATCACAGATGAAGTCTATGGCAACAGCTTCATCCCCTCTGTGATTGACAGCTGCAATTGCTCAGACTCTAGTGACATTGAGCTCAATGATGATTGGGTTGGAAAGAAATCACCAAAGATCTCCAGAGGGAGCAAGTCTCCCAAACTTCCCAGGTACTGCATGTTTTAGATTGCTTGATTAGTGGAATAAGACACTGTATTGCAGCTTATGTGGCTATGCATGAATTTCATTGATAATGCACATTTTTACCTGCTTAAAGGGATAGTTCACCCAAAAATGAAAATGTGATGTTTATCTGCTTACCCCCAGGGCATCCAAGATGTAGGGGACTTTGTTTCTTCAGTAGAACACAAACGAAGATTTTGAACTCAAACCGTTGCAGTCTATCAGTCTTATAATGGAAGTGAA
>NW_015629036.1:207105-226116 GCF_001515625.1 Sinocyclocheilus rhinocerous
TGTGCAAGAAACTGAACAGTGGTTTTGTTTGTTTTTTTTTTTTTTGACTCCCAAAGCCGTGATTCCCATCCACTTCCATTATAAGACTGATAGACTGCAACGGTTTGAGTTAAAAATCTTCCGTTTGTGTTCTACTGAAGAAACAAAGTCCCCTACATCTTGGATGCCCTGGGGGTAAGCAGATAAACATCACATTTTCATTTTTGGGTGAACTATCCCTTTAATAACAAGATATGCATCATGAAATGCTTTCCTAAAAATAGAGCTCATTTTGATAGCGTGAAACTCGTGGATCCTCCAGTTCTGAAGTTTTGTTTAACTCTGCAATTTTAGACGGCATGCTGCTGCAAACTCCCCTTGAACTCTTTTCTTCGCTTGCTACCTTCTCTGTAGAGACTTAGTGTGTCCCTTTACCAACAGGATAAATATAGATCCCCGTAAGTCCCCCAAGCTCTCCCGCACCGCACAGGAAATATCGCGATCGCCTAGGTTACCCATTCGCAAGCCCTCCATTGGCTCTCCGAGTCTGACTCGGCGGGAGTTTCCGCTAGATGACATCACACAGGTAAAATGGCTGTAAAATTGGTAAAAACATCTATGTGTGTATTACAGAGCTCACTGAATGTTTCCCCCTTATTAAGATTTGTCTTCTCGTATTTTAGCACAATTATCTTGCGCAAGTTACATCTAATATATGGGGAACGAAGTTCAAAATTGTGGGGCTTGCAGCATTTTTGCCAACAAATCTTGGTGCAGGTATTTTAATTGTTTGTTTATTTATTTTTCAGTAATATAAACTACTACATTTATTTATACGTCCCATGTTTTCTAATATACATTTCCCCTCTCACTAGTTATCTACAAGACAAGTCTGCTTCACCTCCAGCCCAGACAGATGACCATCTACCTCCCTGAGGTGAGGAAGATCTCAGTGGAATACATTAACCTACCTATGTTTAGTCCTAATGTCTTCAGTGAGGATGAGGACGACCTGCCTGTTACAGGAGCATCAGGAATCACTGATGATAATCCACCTTGCACTGTCAACATACCCATCGCCCCCATACACAGCCCCGCGCAAGCCATGTCCCCAACCCAAAGCATCGGCCTTGTCCAATCCCTACTAGCCAATCAAAACATCCAGTTGGATGTGTTGTCCAATCCAACATCGACTGTGACACCACCTGTGGTGTCTGACCAAGGACAGCAGGACACTGTGCTCACTGCGCAGTACACCGTTCCTGCCAGGTATTCTAGTCCTGGACAGGTAATCTTTGGAGGTATGGAAGTTGGTCGGCTTTTAGTTGCGCAATCCCAACAACAACAGCAGCAGCAGCAATCACAACTGTTTTCTAATATACATTTCCCCTCTCACTAGTTATCTACAAGACAAGTCTGCTTCACCTCCAGCCCAGACAGATGACCATCTACCTCCCTGAGGTGAGGAAGATCTCAGTGGAATACATTAACCTACCTATGTTTAGTCCTAATGTCTTCAGTGAGGATGAGGACGACCTGCCTGTTACAGGAGCATCAGGAATCACTGATGATAATCCACCTTGCACTGTCAACATACCCATCGCCCCCATACACAGCCCCGCGCAAGCCATGTCCCCAACCCAAAGCATCGGCCTTGTCCAATCCCTACTAGCCAATCAAAACATCCAGTTGGATGTGTTGTCCAATCCAACATCGACTGTGACACCACCTGTGGTGTCTGACCAAGGACAGCAGGACACTGTGCTCACTGCGCAGTACACCGTTCCTGCCAGGTATTCTAGTCCTGGACAGGTAATCTTTGGAGGTATGGAAGTTGGTCGGCTTTTAGTTGCGCAATCCCAACAACAACAGCAGCAGCAGCAATCACAACAACAACAGCATCAGCTGCATCAACATTATCAACAGCAGCAGCAGCATCAACAGCTACAGCAACAGCTTCAACAATATCAGCTGCAGCATCAACAGTTGTTGCAGCATCAGCACATGCAGCAACAGCAGCAGCAACACATGCAACAGCAGATCCAACAGATGCAGCAGCAACAGCAAATGCAGCAACAGCTTCAGCATCAAATCCAACAGCAGCATCTGCAAATGCAACTGCAGCTGCAGCACCAGCAAATGCAGCAGCAGTTGCAACAGCAGCATCAGATCCAAATCCCTGTTCCAGCTTTGCCCTCAGGTCAACCGTCATGCCCGGTCATTCAGCTTCCGCAGAGTACCATCCCGGACGTTCCCCCAACAGCAGAACACAGTGCGGAGCGTGGGGAACATGAGCTCCTGCTTAAAATTAAAACCACTCGGCCTGCCCCACAACTGGCTGAGGGTGATGCAGTAGTTTTTACTGCCCCTCTTGAGATTAGCAAAATGAACCCTCCCCCTCCTTACCCTGGCACAGTTGCCGCAGCAATGGCAGCTGCCACAGTCGCGGTTTCGGCTGCTGCTTCTACGAATTCCACCTCTGGGGCAACGGGAAGCAGCTCTAGCGCTTCATCCTCAGGGGAAGCTTGTGTAAAGAAAGGGGATCTGACCTTGTATCCACCTGGTGCGCAGGCAGCTCTGTACCCAACCCCACTGGGCTACGAACGCATCACCACATTTGACAGCAGCGGAAATGTGGAGGAGGTGTGTCGTCCCCGCTCGCGACTTGTTTGCAACCAGAATGTTTACACGCTGCAGGGCCCGGGAAGCTCCGCCACCCTCAGGGTCTCATCATCTTCCTCTGCTGTGGAGGGGAAGAAGGTGCAGTTGCCCTATGCCTCAGCCACGTTGAACCGTCTCACTGTGCCAAGGTACTCTATACCCAGTGGGGACCCGCCCCCTTACCCTGACACAGCCAATCAGGTTGGAGCAGGGCGGAACCCTGGCCAGAGATTGGACAGCAGCTTGATTCACGCTACCATGAGGCGGAACAGTCGGGAAGCTGCGCTAAAGGTTTCTCAAATGCTGGATCCCCAGAGGACCCTACCCTCCAAGGCCAAAGCCAGTACTTTGTCTGCTTCCTACCAGCCAAGAGGGCCAACAGCTCTTTATACATGCAGTCAGTGCAGTAGTAACGGTGGGGTCAGCGCTGGGGCCACCAGCAGTGGAAGTAATGGAATAGCTGGGGGGACAATCATTAGGCAAGATTTCCCACCAACCGGAGGTGGTGCACCTCACAGCACTGTTATAGTGCACTCCAACAGTGCCTCGCCTCTGCCTTCCCAGTCCTCCTACAGCCTACTCAGTATGGATGGCAACGGTGGAGTGGCTAGTGGAGGTGGAAACAGGGAAAGGGCTGACTATATCAACTCTGCCTTTACAGAGGATGAGGCATTAAATCAGTCTTTGAGGCAAATGGCTCTTAATACGGAGGTTGTGAGTTTGACAGTCAAACGGCCACCGCCGTATCAATGGGATCCGTCTGCTACTGAAGAGATTTGGGTTCCCCAAGAGCGTACAGCTACTCTGCCCACGTCTGGACCTCCTGTGTCCCACAAACCTCCCCCACTCATCCTCAGCCCTGCACAGCATCTGGACGTTTCCCGTCTTCTGTTTGTCCTCTCGCCTAAATCTCCAACAAGTCCTAACGCCACAACTTTCCAACCAGCAGGAGCATACCAGATTGCTCTGCCCTATCCACCAAGTGCAGCCTACAGTGGTTCCGTGCAAGCTTCTCCACATCCCACCTCTCCCAAAGAGGTGGTTACTCCTCTTCCCTTTTCCCAGCAGGACCAAGCAGTGGTCATGCCACCTGGTTATCCTCCCAATTTGCCCAACCTTGCTTGCTGCCCCCTCCCACCAATGTACCCTGGGACAGCTTCTTGTTCTAGTCTGCCTATGACTCCCATTCCTCTTCATCCATGGGGTTCTTACAATCCCTGTCCACCCATGCCAAGCCCCCCAGGTCCTGCCCCATCCCTTCCACCAAAGACCTCGCACATGCTGGATAAGCCTGTTCTTTCTCCTCCCCCTCAACCACCCCCTCTTCCGACGCCACCTCCAGACCACCAGAATGCGGTCAGTCCCCCAGAGGCTATCGCCGAAGCTGGGGAAGGCTTTCAGGAGGTGCTGTCACTGAACGAAAGCCCGGTTCCTCAAAGAGCGGACAGGTTTGGTAAGAAGAACCGAAAGCGTTTGGACAACAGTCGGGCGGATGAAACCAACGTTCCAGCAATCACAGAAGGAGGCAACAAGTCCAAAAAAGAGGGCCGTGCCCTCAGTGACTTCAACTCCCTCATCTCCAGTCCGAGGTTAGGTGGACGAGACAAGAAGAAACCGAAAGGCCAGAAAGAGCAGCTGAAAGCCAAAAAGCTAAGCAAGGCCACCACCAACGAGTTCCAGGACAGCTCCGAGAGCGAGCCAGAGCTCTTCATCAGTGGCGACGAGCTGATGAACCAGAGCCAGAGTGGTAAAAAGAGCTGGAAATCAAAAAGGAACTTGCGGGCGGGAGGCTGCGAGCTGGACGAAATCAAATGCCGAAAGGCTAACGAGAAAGAAGACCGCGGCCTCGGCAGTCAAGGGTTCGTCTACATCATGGCCAACAAACAGCCTCTTTGGAACGAAGCCACGCAGGTCTACCAGCTGGACTTTGGAGGAAGAGTCACACAGGAATCGGCAAAGAACTTCCAGATTGAGCTCGAGGGGAGACAGGTACGCAAGAAGCCGTTAGATGTTGTTTCTTTTGGACACCATTTGTGTGCTTTCTAACTTCTATTCCACTCTGTGTAGGTGATGCAATTCGGAAGGATCGATGGGAATGCATACATCTTGGACTTTCAGTACCCCTTCTCAGCTGTGCAGGCTTTTGCTGTAGCACTTGCTAATGTCACCCAGCGCCTCAAGTGATCGACTGGGCTGGAACATTTTAGCCAGTTATACCATTTCTTTCTTTGCTCTCTGTTGTCCGTTTAAGCATTTTTTCCCAGTTTAAGATGCAGTACTAATACTTGAAAACTACATCTGGGAAGCCACATTTTCCGAGTGTTAGAGGTACTACTGGGCACTGAAATCAATTGCTGTACAACATACTGTCATTACTAATTCGTTTTTGCATAAGATACTAATGTTTGTCACACTTTGAGGACGTTATATCTAAACTCGCTTCCAGGGACTTTACCCTTGGAGTTCAACAGCTAGCATCTGATTAGATGCTTTTGGCTTGCAGTCATAAACGTGTATTTTATTAAGAAATAGTTAGACTGAGTATACAGTACACTCTAGGTATTTCTGTTAGGATGGACTTGCTTTGGCAGACCGAATAAGCTTAACGGTAAAACCATTGATGCTATATTCATTAGCACTTAGATGTTTTTAATGATTAATTCCTCTTGAATGTTTGTTTGTTCATCCACACTTTATTTGTACGTTTTGCGTTTGTTTTTTTAACCGTCTTGTACATTCTGATTGTGCATCTCTTTCCTGCTGCGAAACAGGAAGTGAAGTGCCAATCAGTACTCACGCGAAGTGACTGCCCCCTGCTGACGCTTCTGTGAAGTGATTTTGTGTAATGGCTCTCAAGCCACATTTAGTCCACCTCGACATGCGCAAACAGGAGATATTTTTCTACCGTGCTTCAACAATGTCATACCTTTAATTTTTTGGAAAATGATGTTTGTGTGACACGTTTTGTTGTCAGTGCTAAGAATATCACCGTGTAATTCAGAAATTCAGCAGTAGGTTTGCGAGGAACAGCAGTGAGGATTACGATTTCCTATGAATATAGCAACATGCGTAATGTTTTCTTTTTATTTGATTTGACTGATACCAATAAAACAAGCAAGCGATACGGCATGAATAGACGAGTCCCAGATCAGAAGAGCGTGAATTTAAAGGCCTGCAACAGTAATCATTACATTTCGTTTTTAGTGGTTCAGTGTTTTTGAAAGAGTTCGACAGTATTTGTGATCAGAAGCCATTGCAGCATAAAAACACGTTTGTGTGCATGCGTGTCTGTCTTATGTCTTTTGTAAAGAGTGATCCAAACACAAACGGTGTTTTGTTTCATGCGGTGATTCCAGAAAAACTAGTCGATGTTCTTAACAGAAGAGTTTGTTTATTTATTTATTTATGTCTTGTTTGTGCAATATTGTGCTTTCTCTACCGTCGGATTTCTGCCATTTAATCCACCTTTAGTAAGTGTGAGCGTTGTGTACAAACGGTTCTTCAGCTTGGTGTCGTGTATATAACGTGGATGACGCTGAAGCGGTGTTTGTGGATGAGGATTGGATGTGGTGGGTTTTAGTGATCTCGGACACGAGTCGAAACCAGAACACAGTTTTAGAGCTTCGTGCTTTAACTGTTGCATCACCTGCTCCATCCGATGCGCGTCTTATACGTGTTCTGATTCGACTGGTGAGCTTTATTGGACTTTATTGTTATTTGAAATGTGCTTGGTATTCGTAGGAATAGGTCAGTGCTTTGGAGAAGGAAAAACGTGACTTTGGTGAGCGAATGTTTGTATTGAAGGGCACAGAGGCATGCTGGGTAAATGATATTACTTGTTTTTTAAGGAACGTGTTTGTTTTGGAAGAGGTGAGCATGGAATGGCTTTGGAACTGAAGATGCACGCCACGGTTCGTTATAATTGCAATACATTTTGGATTCACGTTTGCTTTAAAATAAGCGAAATGCACCCATGATGCCGTTTGGTTTTGAGGTGACTGCTTGGCAGGAAAGTTAGGACTTGTTTAGATGTCTTTTTTTGGAAGCGTCTTTATCGGTTTATTTGCCCTATACTGTATATGTAGGGGAATCTCATGCTTCTCCAGTTCCCCTTTTTTTGACTCTTATTGTGTAAACAGACTCTGGGGGGTCAGGCGTGACTAACTTGAAGCCTATGCAGTAGGGTTTGCATTGTACTGTAATGAACAGTTGTGTTGTTCCTCAAAAGCTGAATTGTGTCCTTTGTCTGTGCGTAGCCCAATAAAAGTGTACAGGTTGAAATATCTCTCCTGAGTGTCTGCATAACAAACATACTGATTATACCAAATTCACGGGCATCATTTGCATGCTTTTATCAGTACCGTAAACGCACATTGGAGAAACGTGATTATAAAATGAAGTGCTATGTTAAAAGTAAATGTTATTTAAATACGGTGATATCCGAGTCATTCTGCAGCATTGCATAAGCAGCGTGGTATTACCATTACTTTACCATGGTACAACCACAGGACTTTGTGTATAGAGTGCAATACATTTACTTGCTAAATGGTTCTCTGAAACACTAAATTCACTTGCATTGCAATTTTTTATATACTTTGTGTATATTTTATTTTGTTTACGTTTATAATTAGTTTTTGTGTAATTTAGACTAAAAACAATGTATAGTTTTGCTAAAGTCAAGCTACTTCATATTTATGAAAATTGAGAATATTTTTATATAAATTTATGATTTTAGTGAAAAAAAAACAAAGGGGTTTCTTAAACCAATACATTATACTATTTACATTACATATAGTATATACGCTATATTATACCAAAATAAATAAATAGCAAAACAATACTAAGCCACTTCATATTTAAGGGAAATTTAGAGAATATTTTGCACAAAAGCGTCTGCATAAATGTATAGAATTATGCCTTTTTTTTAATATCGACTGATCAGTTATGTTTGTCACTATAGCTGGTGTATTAACTTGTGTTTAATGTTCATGTTTAGGGTAAGTTCTTTTATGTATCATTAAAAAAAAAAACGTGTTACTTTATACTATTTAAAAAAATTGCAAAACAATAAAGCGTCAAGCCACTTCATGCAAATATAAGAAAATATAGAGAATGTTTAATATAAAAGCATAAAACTATAGAACTATGCCTTTTCAAAATGTTTTTTAAAATGTTTTTATGACTGAAGAGTCAAGGGACGTGTTTGTCACTATATTTAGTGACTTGAGTTAGGGTCTTGCGGTGTATTTCGTGTCTATGAGCCCTATGTAGTGAGCCCTACCTAGTGAGCGGAACCCTGTCCGCGGTCCTGAACGCGTTGGATCACGTGACCGACCCCCTGCGCCTCCCGTGTCCCGCAGATCCGTCGGTGAGGAGGCATGGAGCGGCCGGAGAAGCCTGTGCTCGGGGAGATGAAGCAGCTCTGCAGGAGAATACAAGAGGCCTGCAGCGAGCTGAAGGAGGACCTGACGCCCTACAAGATCGAGCGCTTCTACAGGTAACGAGCTCTCAACACATTAGATTACTCGTGTTTAGACACACACAGACTGTGGCGTGTTAGTGTACACCTGTGATTAATTTCTCACAATGACCAGACCAATAAATTCATACTATATGGCATGAATATGTAATATTTTATTTATTTTAAATGTGCGCTACATTTTCGTTTTGAATGAATCCCTGCGTGCACAGTAAAGCTACTCTCTGAGGCTTTGAATCGCTACATTACGAGTTAGATTGTATTATTTGATATAAAACGGTAAGGCAGATGGCGCATGCGCACTGCGGCGGGGGTCACGTGACCTCGTGCGGGTGACGTCAGCGGGCTGATGTGTGCGGAAGAGCGCGGCCAGTAAACACACTTCTGATTTATTATTCGCGTCGCAGACGGAGTAAAAGCAGCGCGATGGAGCGGTAAGTGCGCGGACGGATCGCAGCATCAGATAAACACACACACACAGAAGAAGCGCTAGAGCTCAGGAAACGCGTTTGGCTCCAGATGTTTGAGAGATAAACTGATCACACGTGCGCGGCGCGCGCTTCACACTAATTACTGTTATGAATAATTTATTTATATGTGGGGTTGCTTTATATTTAGAGATGCTTTTGTGTGTCGTGTTTGCCGCTGCCTCCGGTGGGCGTGATCTTATTTCATTTCCCTGTGAGAGTGTGTGTGTGTGTGTGCGTGAGAGTGTGTGTGTGTGTGTGTGTGTGTGTGTGCGTGATGGATTGTAGCGTGGTAGAAGACTAGTTAGGTACGCAGAAGCTAATCCAGTAAGGGCTTTATAGGTAAGTAATAATATTTTGTAACTGATACGGAACTTAATGGGTAGCCAGTGCAGAGACTGTAAAATTGGGGTAATATGATCATATTTTCTTGACCTGGTAAGGACTCTAGCCGCTGCATTTTGGACCACCTGTGGCTTGTTTATTGAAGATGCAGGACAGCCACCTAGCAGTGCATTACAATAGTTCAGTCTAGAGGTCATGAATGCATGAACTAGCTTTTCTGCATCAGAAACAGGTAACATGTTTCGTAGCTTGGCAATGTTTCTAAGATGGAAGAATGCTGTTTTTGTAACATGGGAAATATGATTTTCAAAAGACAAGTTGCTATCTAATATAACACCCAGATTTTTGACTGTAGAGGAAGTAACAGTACATCCGTCTAGTTGCAAATTGTAATCCAAGAGATTCTGTGTACTGTCTTATGGTCCAATAAGTAATATCTCTGTCTTATCCGAATTTAATAGGAGAAAATTATTGGTCATCCAATCTTTTATATATATCTTCTATATTTCTCTAATATTTTGAATGAATAACGCAGCAACTGCTGCGTTAACTAGTCGTGGGCTAAACTAACAAAACATTAAACTACACTTATATCATCATCACCGCATCTCGTGCTCCACTGATGACGCTCCCTGACGCACTCCTAACATTCAAATGCAAATGTTTATTTTAAATTCGACTAATATTCATTCTTTACTCACAATCTCCTCATCACAGGCACAGCCCTCATGTTTGTGTTCGTGTGTGCGGTCTGCGTCACTCAGAGCACGTGCCTACAGTATATCGTGCGCTATATCGAACATTTTTTATATCGTTATCGAAGAAGGTGTACCGTCGATAAATATCGATACCATTTTATCGCCCAGGCCTATCCCGTATTTTCTAATAATATTACCAAGGGGCAACATGTATATTGAAAATAGCAGAGTACCCAGGACAGATCCTTGTGGCACTCCATACTTTACTGGTAATAATTGTGATGACTCCCTGTTTAAATAAACAATGTTTTAAAATATATTTTAAAAATAAAAATTATATTTTTAATATATTGCAACATTATATCTATCTATATTTATCTATATATATGAATTAAACATGTATGTGTAACCGTTGAAAAACTTTTGTAACTGTTATTGTGGTGTGGATATGAATCAGTATTGCATGTGATGTGGACTCGTGACTCATGTGTGTGTGTGTGTGTGTGCTTGTGTGAGACGTGAGTGCAGCAGTCGTATTTGTCAGTCTAGAAAATGTGCTGAATATGCGTTCTGTGTGAATAGCTTGGTTTCGGTTTTAACCTAATCAAGATCTTCCCCGCATTGAGCTTCTATATTTCTCTAATATTTTGAATGAATAACGCAGCAACTGCTGCGTTAACTAGTCGTGGGCTAAACTAACAAAACATTAAACTACACTTATATCATCATCACCGCATCTCGTGCTCCACTGATGACGCTCCCTGACGCACTCCTAACATTCAAATGCAAATGTTTATTTTAAATTCGACTAATATTCATTCTTTACTCACAATCTCCTCATCACAGGCACAGCCCTCATGTTTGTGTTCGTGTGTGCGGTCTGCGTCACTCAGAGCACGTGCCTACAGTATATCGTGCGCTATATCGAACATTTTTTATATCGTTATCGAAGAAGGTGTACCGTCGATAAATATCGATACCATTTTATCGCCCAGGCCTATCCCGTATTTTCTAATAATATTACCAAGGGGCAACATGTATATTGAAAATAGCAGAGTACCCAGGACAGATCCTTGTGGCACTCCATACTTTACTGGTAATAATTGTGATGACTCCCTGTTTAAATAAACAATGTTTTAAAATATATTTTAAAAATAAAAATTATATTTTTAATATATTGCAACATTATATCTATCTATATTTATCTATATATATGAATTAAACATGTATGTGTAACCGTTGAAAAACTTTTGTAACTGTTATTGTGGTGTGGATATGAATCAGTATTGCATGTGATGTGGACTCGTGACTCATGTGTGTGTGTGTGTGTGTGCTGCAGGTTGGCACCCATGCGTCTATACACTCTCTCTAAGAGGCACTTCGTTCTGGTGTTCGTGGTTTTCTTCTTCTGCTTCGGCGTCTCCACTCTCATCGGTGTGTCAGGTAAGAGCTCTGCTTTCCCAGCATTCACCTGCTCGCTGTCGTGCTCCCAACGTTTCATTCGAGACCCTCAGAGACCTAGTGTGTCATTTCACAACTCTCGTTCAGTGCACTTAAAAGGTAAAAATGCCTGTTTATTTGAAAACATCTACCATTTAAATCTTCCGTTATGATGAAGTTACTAAACAGTTTATTTTTTATGAATATTACAAGTCTCCAGATCATGAAACTTTATATATATATATATATATAAAATCCAGACTAGATCGAATCCCAGCGGACTGAGCACTGTGTTTCAGTAACTCTAAACGAGTGCATTCTCAGAGAAAGGCACACAGTGGCTGATTTCTATCCTGGCAGGACTGAAACACACAAAAGCAAGGCATTATTATATGAGATGTGCAGCTGAACTGACTGATAAACGTCTCTCCTGCAGGACCGAAGATCATCAGTGAGAATTATTACAACGGTTTAAGCGTCAGCGCCAATGGATCAAAGGTGAGAGTCGTGCGATCAGCTGCAGATTTGCTCCTAAATATTTATTTCTTTTGCCTCTCCTGCTCACCAGTGCTGCATTTATTTGATCATAAATACAGTAAAAACTGTGAAATATTATTGCAATCTAAAACAGCTGTTTTCTATGTGAATCTCTATTAAACTGTAATGTATTTCTGTGATGCGCAGCTGTATTTTCAGCATCATTACTCCAGTCTTCAGTGTCAGATGATCTTCAGAAATCAGTCTAATATGCTGATTATTAGAAACATTTCTGATTATTATCAATGTTGAAAACAGTTGTGCTGCACAATATTTTTGTGGAAACCTTCATAGTGTATTTTTCAGGATTCACAGATGAAGAATATTTCATATTTTTATTGTATTTTTAATCAGATAAATGCTGTCTTGGTGAGCAGAAGAGACCCCTTTCAGAAACATTTAAGCGTCTCTATTATTCCAAGCTTTTGAGGGTTAGTGTAAGTGTATTTTGGGGTTAAATGTGAGCGGTTTTGTCTTCAGACCGGCCCTTTCGACCTCAGATCTCAGCCGCTGTCCAACTACAACCAGCAGCTCTGGCTCACGTGCATCATTCAGCTGGACAGCAACAGTGAGCCGTCTTCATGCACTGATTCACTGGCTCTGTTTGTGAGCGAGTCGTGCTGATGAAGTGTGTCTTCAGTTGCAGATTTGAGTTTGAGGGAGTTTGGGATGAACGTGGAGCTGCAGGGTGTGATGCAGGACGCCAGCGTGATGCGCATCAGCAACAACATGCACAACAAGAACCGAAGCCTGCACTGCACCGCCGTGAGTGTGTGTGTCTGTGTGTGTGCGCGTGTGTGTGAGAGTGTGCGTGTGCGCGTGTGTGTGTCTGTGTGTGTGTGATGCTCCGGCCGTCAGTGCGATCCTCATGAGTGTGTGTGTGTTACAGCATCAGCAGGCGTGTGACGAGATCATCGTGCTGCATCTGGGATATCTGAACTACACTCAGTACAAGATCAACGTCAGCTTCAGGAACCTGCAGGACAGAATCAGAAACGTGACTTTTGTGGTGAGTTCAGATTTTAGCTCTGTTCTGCATGTCGAGAGAAAAAATCTGCTGATGTGCAAAAGCGGCCTAATATTAGGTAGCTGAATGCTGGACTCAAGAGGACCTCAGATGATGCCAACCCTGAAACAACATACAGAACTACCACATTTTGCTATAAGTTTGATTGCATCATATAATAATTGCTGTTAATAGTGTTCATCGTCTGTTTTATTACGTCTTAAATTGATTTTTCCGTACATTTCTGCCATATGTACATTAATTGACAGTCACCACTGATAAGCTACCACTAAATATTGTAGAAACTTAATTTGCTGTAAAGTTGCTTTGCAATGATTTGTATCGTGAAAAGCGCTGTACAAATAAACTTGACTTGACTTGACTCAAAAAAAATTTCAATAAAACTTTCCCTCATGTACAGCTTTTCACAAAATAAAATAAAAGATGCTGCAAATTAGATATATGGATTAGCTTTAATGGTTTTTCGGTTTTAATTATACACGTATTAAATTTAACTCACAATCTCCAGAAAAATATGTTCAAAAACTCAACTTTACATAAACACAAGTTTATAAATATATTAGGGCTGTTGGTTTAACCCGTTAATGTGCTGTGATTTAATTATGGAAAAAATAAAGCGTTAAAATATTTCAATCAAAGTCACAGCAGATCTGACGAGTCTGTGAGCGACACACAGCGGTGATTCGTTACTGAATGAATCTGTGGTTCTGAGTGAATCGAGTGAGTCAGTGATTCAGTGACTCGTTCTGCGTCCCAGTGTTCACACTCTCCATCCTAAACCGTATGTGAGATGAGAGGAAGTGCGTCCTAAAGCATAGTATGTTGAAAAGAGTTCTACGGATACTCTAATGGCTCATATTACCCACAATCCACTGCGCTTTGGTGAAGGATTCGGTTCGGAACTACAAACAGGAGCTGGATTCATTCAGCAGATATGATGCAGTACAGCAGTGAAATCCAGGATCACGCTCGAGTCTGTTTCTCTGTGTTTTGTGCTTCCTCAGTTTAAGATGTACAACGCCACGTTCTCTCAGGTGGAGATCTGGTTCCGCTTCGTGTTTGTGGTGATGACCTTCATCGTGACCGTGAGTTACCGCCGCAGACCGTCTGCATGACTGAGCGGATCTCCGGCGTCTGATGCTCATGTTGTGTTTGTGTGCAGTGTGTGTTCGCTCACTCCTTGCGCAAGTTCTCCATGAGGGACTGGGGCGTGGAGCAGAAGTGGATGTCTGTTCTGCTGCCGCTGCTGCTGCTGTATAACGGTGAGAGGATGGAGGACAGCAAGAAACTAATGAAAATTCAGCGCTGCATCACAGAAATAAATTACAGTTCAACAGAGATTCACATAGAAACAGCTGTTTTAGATTGTAATAATATTTCACTATTTTTACTGTATTTTTGAGCAAGTAAAAGCAGCCTGTGTGACTTCTTTATCTGATGTGCCGATGCTGTGTTGTAGATCCGTTCTTCCCGCTGTCGTTCCTGGTGAACAGCTGGTTTCCGGGAACGCTGGACGCGTTCTTCCAGGCTCTGTTCCTGTGTGCACTGCTGCTCTTCTGGCTGTGTGTGTATCACGGGCTCCGAGTGCAGGTACGGCCCCCGACGGCCCTCGCTGGAGCACACCCTCGGCTCGCTCACTCACCTGTGCTCTCTCCTGCAGGCAGACCGGAGGCTCCTCACCTTCTACCTGCCCAAGCTGCTGATCGTGGGGCTGCTGTGGCTCTCGGCCGTCACGCTGGGAATCTGGCAAACGTGAGAAACCTGCTGCTCTTCACTCACAGCTGCTGTCTGATGGGATCTTCATCATGCTTTTATTATTATTATTGTTATTATTATTAGGGTGAATGAGCTGCAGGATCCCACGTATCAGTACAAAGTGGACATCCAGAACTTCCAGGTGAGTTTCTCTCAGCTCCACACAGTCAAAATAATCATATTACTGAATATAAAAAAGAATGTTGTTTTCCAGAAAAGAAGTCACACTAAACACAGATGAGTCACATTTTACTACATTCAGAAATAATGTAAAAAACAAGTAAAATGAAACATAAACACTGTTCCCCTCTAAAATAAATCCTTCACTTGTGATGCTATTAAGGAATGAAAAATATAATTATAAAAAAAATTATAGTGGTGTTTGTTATAAACAGTATTTGTTTTTTTTATACATTTCAGATGATTCAGAAAAAAACTTAAATTCTGAAAAATACTGTAAAAAAAAATCTGAAAAAAATACTGTAAAAAAATAATAAATGCAAATACTGTAAACAAAATTAAAGAATGTAAGTCTCAGATTTTCAGATCCGAAATCAGAAAACACAGTAAAAAAAATACAATTGAAAAAATTGTCTTTGGAAAAATAAAAACATTTTACATTTTCGGGAAATACATTCCGGAAAAACCCCCACAAAAAAGTTTAAAAAGGCACAGAATATTTTAGATAATAATAATAATAATAATAAAAATTATCCTGGAAAATATGGTTTAAAAAAGTGACTCCTTGAAGTATGGGTAAAAAATACATTTAGTCGCTTTGGAATATAAGTTGCAGCTTGTTTCTATAATAACTTATATTCTGAAAATACAGTGAGATAATTGAAAAGCTAATTGTGTTACAGAAAATATGGTTAAAATAAAATATAAGAATAAAATTAAAGTCACTTTGCAGTATGGGTTGCATCATGTTTCAGATGATAAAAATCTTCTTATTTTGGAAAACACAGTTAAAAAAATAAATGCAACTTCATTTACAGAAAATACAGTAAAAAAAAATAAACATTTAAAATTGCTGCAGGGCATGAAGATCTTCTTTCTGCTGCTGGTGGCTGTGTATGTGCTGTATCTGCTGTTTCTGGTGCTGCGCGCCTGCTCCGAGCTCAAGAACACACCCTACACAGGTAACACACACACACACTCACACACACACACTCTCACACACACACAATAACTCACACACACACTCACACATACACACACACTCTCTCTCCCACACTCACACACACTCTCTCTCCCACACTCACACACACTCTCTCTCTACAAACACGCGCACACACACACACACTCTCTCTCTACAAACACGCGCACACACACACACACTCTCTCTCTACAAACACGCGCACACACACACACACTCTCTCTCTACAAACACGCGCACACACACACACACTCATTCCCTCACACACACACACACACCTCTCACACACCTCTCTCACACACACACACACACTCATTCACTCACTCACTCACTCACTCACATTAATATTTCAAATTAGTTTTATATTTTCCAAGTTTTAGTAATTTTACTGTTTGTCCTTTTATACAGTCTGTACTGTTTTTTTGTTGTTTTTTTTAGAGCATCAAGTTAAACCAAATACTTTTAAGTTTAAAGTTTAAAAAAATATATATTTTTAACGTTTTTTTTATTTCAAGTAACAGAAATATTTTAAAGGTTTCGTTATATCACAACTTTCTTAAATTTAGTGATTTGTTTTAATGTTTTTTGTCTTTTTTTTTATAAATTTAAAATGTATAGTTTATTAATTGTATATATTAGTTTTAGTTATTTTAATAGTTCAAGTTGAAAATAAGATATTTATATTTTATTTCAAGCAACAAAAATATCTTTGTGGTTTTAGTCAACTATAATAACCCTGGTTTAAAGTCATACTATTAGTTTATTTTCAATTAGATTTTGTTTGAAAGGTTGAAAATTTAGATTACATTTTTGTTAAATGGTTGAAATCTAAAGTGGTTCTCCTGAGTGTGTCTCTGCACCCGCGGAGTTTCTGTCCTTCTACGGTCTGCTGAACTTCTATCTCTACACGCTAGCCTTCGTCTACTCGCCCTCCACAAGCACTCTGTACGGTGAGTCCATCGCCGCGCGCTGTTTCTGCAGCAGAGCTGGCCTTCGTCACGCAGACGTGTGTGTGTGTGTGTGTGTGTGTGTGTGTGCAGACTCGCAGCTGAAGGACAACCCTGCCTTCTCCATGCTCAACGACTCGGACGATGACGTCATTTACGGGTACGTCCCCACATCAGGACACTCATGCCATCCACACCATGCTTTCTGATGCTCCTGTGTGGATCTGTTTCTCTGAAGGAGCGATTATGAGGAAACGCCTCTCCAGAACGGCCGCGCCATCAAAGCCAGCGCCAAATACCAGGATGAGAGCGGGAGCGACTGAAAGCGGAGTGACTCCGGATCGCTGGCGTGTGTGTAAAGCTACAGTGGCGTGTGTTTGAGTGTCAGCGAAGGGCAGCATTAGATCTGAGCTGCGGCTGATGATCAGTGTTCAGACTCTATCAGGATGAATGTCACGGTTCACCTGCAAATTAAAAGGAGAAAAATGAATCATGTATATTTTCCTGAAGCTGATGTTTAAAGCACATTTAACTCCTGAAATGATGAAAACCACACGATGAGTTTACCTTAAATTCAGTAACACCGAGTACATTGATGTTTAGTTTTACAAAATGTATTTAGGTGTAAACATATAAAAAAAATTATGTAGAAGTATTTTCATATAAAAATATGAATATCGTTTTTTTTTTTTTGCAATGCAGTAATAACAAATTAGGGTCAAATGTGCTTAATTGACATTAAAATAAGTATATAGGGTATTAAAAATAGCAGTCTTTTTCTTGATTTTTGAGTGAAATATATTGGGAATTTCTTGACCGTGTTTACCAGAGTTTTTTCTCATCGATCAGACTCCATGAATGATGTGAGGACGCTGCTTATGTGCATTTATTTCTAATGATTTCTGGCTCGTTTGGCCAACATGGAGATCCTGTGTGCTCCTTCTTTCCTCACTCTGGCTGCACACGCTTCTCTCTCGCCGTCTGCTTTTGTGTGTTTATGATTATGATGTGGGTCTGAATCACTTCCAGAAGCGCCTTGTTTTTGTCACTGTAAGCACTGTTTGTTCACTCCGTTGTCTTAATGTAGTGAAGGTTGACGGTCAGTGCTGGGCTCTGTGCTCCTGAAATGCTGATTTGTGTTTACTTGAGTCTGTTTGATGGAGTGGTTTATCTGTGATGAGTGAAGGTGATGGTCACAGGACCTCTCCACATGTACACGAGATCATTCCCAAACTTTTCTTTTGTGACGTCTGAGTGAATGTGGAATAAAAGCTCCAGACATTTTTACATGTGCTTTTATTGTACACGGGATTGGCTGAAGGTGTAGTTCAGTCTGAACACACTGACGATGCAGTACAAGTGTTTATCCTCCCATCAGGCCGAGCAGCTGCCTGCAGAAGAGCCACATAAATACACTTACATCTGCTCATATATTACTATCCTCAATCTAAAATACAACTAAAACTTTCATACATTATTAAATAAACTGCAACAGAAGAGCAAAGCTTTACTTTTTTGTTTTTGTCATAAACAGACAAAATGTCTCAGATTAGTAAGCATAAGAAATTTTTAATATTAGGCAAATATTAATGTTGTTGTGGTTGTTGTCGGTGGAACGCTCGGCGGTTGTCATGGAAATGACGCACACGTCACGACGCGTTTAAAACCAGTCCCCTAAAGGAGAATATGAATGGAGGTTTTACTTCCGCAACTCGACTGTGTATATTTTCAGTGTTAAATGTACTAATAAATGTGTGTTACTTCGAATAACAATCCAGTAATGTAAGATGATTAGCGCTCTGTGTTTTGTGAAAGGCGCGGCTGTAAACGCGCTACTTGTTTGTGTCCAGCAGGCGGAAGTCACGCGCAAACAGCGCTGCGGAATCATGGGTAATGTAGTTCCGCTGTTAAACAGGACTATTCAATAATAAACATAATATGTAATTTAAAAAATGAGAACCAGCTGGCTTCAACAAAAGCATACTCTATCGATTAACACTCTCGTAGCTCGCAGTAGCACCAACTTTAAAGGTTTAATAAGTTATCGTTAAAAATCAACTCCCCCATGAAGAAAATTAATGGTGTTTTTATTTCCGGAACTGGTCTGTTTATATTTTCTATATTAAATATACTTTGAAATTTTTTTTGTTTTTTTTGGAAGCTTATGGAAGATTTGCACTCTACCTGAATGTTACATTTCAGACGTATGGACAAGCTTTTATTTTAAAATAAAATAAAAGTCAGTAGCAGGATACCTTAAATTTAAACTGTATTTGCTTCAGATTTATTATCATCACTAGATAAAATGTTTTGTGAGTGTGAGTGAGTGTGTGTGTGTGTGTGTGTGTGTGTGTGAGTGTGAGTGAGTGTGTGTGTGTGAGTGAGTGTGTGTGTGTGTGTGTGTGTGTGTGTGAGTGTGAGTGAGTGTGTGTGTGTGAGTGAGTGTGTGTGTGTGTGTGTGTGTGTGTGTGAGTGTGAGTGAGTGTGTGTGTGTGAGTGAGTGTGTGTGTGTGTGTG
>NW_015629036.1:226175-239944 GCF_001515625.1 Sinocyclocheilus rhinocerous
TGTGTGTGTGTGTGAGTGAGTGAGTGTATGTGTGTGTGTGTGTGTGTGTGTGTGTGTGTGTGTGTGTGTGTGTGTGAGCGAGAGACAGCATCGTCATCATCCAGCGGAGGACAAAGACGCAGAAATGGGTCACAGCAGCGGCTGATCTCAGGGTAGGTGTTTGATCTCCATCTGTGTTGCGTCTGAATGTGTTTGTGTTCGTGAATCGAGTCTTTTTCTCTCCGTGTGGTTTCTGGTTTCTGGGTTTAGTCGACGCGGAAAACGGGACATTGTGTGACTCGCTCACTGTCTTTTGTTGATCGTGTCGATGATTAAACCAGTAATTCAGTTCCTGAACGTGACGCTCACTCTTTAAAGCAGCTAACGTGGCTTTAGTAATAGATATCTGGGCTGGTTTTTAGGTGTTCTGTGTTTCATTAGGATTGCATCACGATGATGGCCCACACACACCGGACACTCTTCCAGTGATGCTCAGTCTCCATGGCGACCAGCGCAGCATCAGCACCACATCAGCATCACAGCATCACAGCACATTACAAATGCATGCAGTTTCTCCATCATGCTGCATTCATCACTCGCTCATGAGCTCTGCTTCCGAGCGTTCAGAACAAGTCTGTGAATCCAGAAGAAGTCACGTATCGTATGAGAGATGTGATCGTTGGGCCTGTTGTGAATGAACGGTCTTGAATAGATAACATGATTGTGGACTGGTTTGCTGTGTGCAGGTCTGTCTCTTCTGCTCGGTGTTCCTCAAGCATCACGTCATGTTCCTCAGCTGTGTTCTGCTGCTGTGTGTCCTGCACGTCTGCGGCGGGACCCCGGACCCCGACAGAGAGATGTGCTACTCTCGGCAGCATCGGGACGCCGCTGTAAACACGCGTGTGGCTCTGGATCAGAAGGGAACGGTCATGGTGGCCCGAGCCAAGCCGTCAGAGAAAGACTGCATCTTAACCTGCTGCTCGGAGGACGTCGGTTCAGGTGTGACACAAACACACTGCATGAGTGCTGTTCATGCGGCGCTCTGCTGACGAGCTGTGATGTTCTCACAGGGCTGAAGTGTAATCTGGTGGTGTATGAACCTGGACATCTGAACTGCCAGCTCTTCCACTGCCCGAGCGAGAGAGCGTGTCCGCTGATGACAGCCAGCGCCGGAGTCAACACCTACAACATATTCAAGGGTGAGCAGAGCCACAGTCACATCAGCAGCCACAGCTCTTCTGATTCAAAACAGTGAGTGCTGATGAGTCTGTGCAAAGGATTATGGGGAATGAAGTCACCACACTGCAGCTGGTGACCCTGCAGCACAAAACCAGTCAGAAGGGTTAGGGAGATGAATACATAATCTTTCCATTGATGTATGGTTTGTTAGGATAGGACAATATTTGAAAATCTGGAATCTGAGGGTGCAAAAAAATCTAAATATTGAGAAAATCATCTTTAAAGTTGTCCAAATGAAGTTCTTAGCTATGCATATTACTAATCAAAAATTAAGTTTTGATATATTTACGGTAGGACATTTACAAAATATCTTCATGGAACATGATCTTTACTTAATATCCTAATGATTTTGGGCATAAAAGAAAAATGGATAACTTTGACCCATACAATGTATTGTTGGCTATTGCTACAAATATACCCCAGCGACTTAACACTGCTTTTGTGCTGCAGGGTCACAAACATATATTTATCAAGATATTATGAAGAAAAAAATGTCTGTATGTATGTGATTAGTATTTAATTATAATGATCAAGGCAGAAGCTGGTTTCAGGGTTATTATAGTTAACTAAAACTAAAGCTATGAAAAAAATAATAATAATAAACTTAATTTGATTCTATCAACATCTCTCATTTTCCTTCAGTTTAACTCGATGTACTAAAATAAACTAAGACGGAAGTAAAAATGATTCAAACGTATTTAAAAGCAACCAAAAGCTAATAAAATGGCAAAAACACACAACTGAATTAGTGAAACTTGAACGAAAATGAGTAATATAAAAACTAATTCAGAATATTAATATAAACTACAGTGGCATCTCAATGATACTAAAAGCCCAACTCTAACACTGGTCGGTTTCTGCAATCGATTTGATCTTTTCAGGTATAACTCATCCGACTACTAAAGGAAGAGTAACAGCCAAACCCACAACTACAACTACAACTACGAGTACAACTACGAGTACGAAACCAGCACCAACAACAGCCACATCCTCCAGCAGCAGCAGCACTGAACCCACTGAGTCAGAATCACCCAAGATGCTGGAAACCGTCGCTATGACGACCGCACCCGCTACCACGGCAACCAGCACCACTAAAAGCACCAGCACTAAAGCGCCGCATCCTCCTCCACGGACGCCCGTCAAACCCAACCGACCCAAGAGACCCAGCAAACCCTCGAGACCCGAGACGCACTCCGTGAAGCCCACCAGAGTCCCTACAGCCCCCCCGACCAGCAGCGCACCATCCACCACAACAACCACGACCACAGCAGCGCTGCTTGAGCTGGAGAGCGGCCCCAAGCCCAAGGTGTCTCGGGTGATGTGGAAGAACAGCCTGCTGGCCATCGTGGTGATCACACTCGTCTTCCTCGCTCTCATCCTCTCTCTGGCGGCCCGTAAAGCCATGGAGTCGTTCGACAGACGCCACTACACCAGACTGGAGCTCAGCGAGCTGCACTACGAGCTTTAAACACCAGCGCAGAAGTGTGTTTCCCGCTCGCTCTCTGGGAGAAAAGCTGTGTGTTTTAATATTTCGGCTGTTTGGTGTAGACACTGAACGCTGTGGACGCTTCATCTGTGAATAGAGAGAAATCAAAAGCAATACACTGAACTCAGGGGCCCTCGAGGGATGGCGAGCAGCATCACTTCTGTCAGACTTTCTTTGGGTTTGTTTTGCGGGGAAACTTCTGTTCCTCTGTTTCTTCACTAGTGGATGCGGCGCTCATGCGTTTGTCTGTTATCTGACTGCTGGCGTGTGACTGAACGAGGTGTTTGTGGTTCACTGTGTTTGGATGATCACTGAACAGCATGAGATTCAGAGATCTGCTTGTCTGCTTCGCTGGTTTCTAATCTGCTGTTATTTTTGGTGAGCCTTGTCTTTTACAGACACCTCGAGATTAATGTGATTGTTTCTCTTGCAAGAAATAAAAAACAATGTATTGTTGGCTATTGCTACAAATATACCCCAGCGACTTAACACTGCTTTTGTGCTGCAGGGTCACAAACATATATTTATCAAGATATTATGAAGAAAAAAATGTCTGTATGTATGTGATTAGTATTTAATTATAATGATCAAGGCAGAAGCTGGTTTCAGGGTTATTATAGTTAACTAAAACTAAAGCTATGAAAAAAATAATAATAATAAACTTAATTTGATTCTATCAACATGTCTCATTTTCCTTCAGTTTAACTCGATGTACTAAAATAAACTAAGACGGAAGTAAAAATGATTCAAACGTATTTAAAAGCAACCAAAAGCTAATAAAATGGCAAAAACACACAACTGAATTAGTGAAACTTGAACGAAAATGAGTAATATAAAAACTAATTCAGAATATTAATATAAACTACAGTGGCATCTCAATGATACTAAAAGCCCAACTCTAACACTGGTCGGTTTCTGCAATCGATTTGATCTTTTCAGGTATAACTCATCCGACTACTAAAGGAAGAGTAACAGCCAAACCCACAACTACAACTACAACTACGAGTACAACTACGAGTACGAAACCAGCACCAACAACAGCCACATCCTCCAGCAGCAGCAGCACTGAACCCACTGAGTCAGAATCACCCATGATGCTGGAAACCGTCGCTATGACGACCGCACCCGCTACCACGGCAACCAGCACCACACAGCCCACCAGCACCAGCACCACTAAAAGCACCAGCACTAAAGCGCCGCATCCTCCTCCACGGACGCCCGTCAAACCCAACCGACCCAAGAGACCCAGCAAACCCTCGAGACCCGAGACGCACTCCGTGAAGCCCACCAGAGTCCCTACAGCCCCCCCGACCAGCAGCGCACCATCCACCACAACAACCACGACCACAGCAGCGCTGCTTGAGCTGGAGAGCGGCCCCAAGCCCAAGGTGTCTCGGGTGATGTGGAAGAACAGCCTGCTGGCCATCGTGGTGATCACACTCGTCTTCCTCGCTCTCATCCTCTCTCTGGCGGCCCGTAAAGCCATGGAGTCGTTCGACAGACGCCACTACACCAGACTGGAGCTCAGCGAGCTGCACTACGAGCTTTAAACACCAGCGCAGAAGTGTGTTTCCCGCTCGCTCTCTGGGAGAAAAGCTGTGTGTTTTAATATTTCGGCTGTTTGGTGTAGACACTGAACGCTGTGGACGCTTCATCTGTGAATAGAGAGAAATCAAAAGCAATACACTGAACTCAGGGGCCCTCGAGGGATGGCGAGCAGCATCACTTCTGTCAGACTTTCTTTGGGTTTGTTTTGCGGGGAAACTTCTGTTCCTCTGTTTCTTCACTAGTGGATGCGGCGCTCATGCGTTTGTCTGTTATCTGACTGCTGGCGTGTGACTGAACGAGGTGTTTGTGGTTCACTGTGTTTGGATGATCACTGAACAGCATGAGATTCAGAGATCTGCTTGTCTGCTTCGCTGGTTTCTAATCTGCTGTTATTTTTGGTGAGCCTTGTCTTTTACAGACACCTCGAGATTAATGTGATTGTTTCTCTTGCAAGAAATAAAAAGGAGTCTTTTGTAATATTTAAAAGATTTATTATTACATTCTGATTTAAAGAAAAAAGCTTAAATGAAGAGAGCTGAGGGTATTTATGAAGTGTTGGTTATTCATTTTTATGAGTTATGCAAATACAGAAGCAACAGTAAAACCGTTTCAAAAGCTTTAAAACACTTGTAGTGCAAACAACTTTCTGTTCATCCTGAAAAATAAAGTGTATCACAGTTTCGACAAAAAATATTAATGTTTTCAACATTGCTAATAATCAGACATGTTTCTCAGCAGCAAATCAGCATATTAGAATGATTTCTGAAGATCATGTGACACTGAAGACTGCAGTAATGATGCTGAAAATACAGCTGCACATCACAGAAATAAATGACACTTTAACAGAGATTCACATAGAAAACAGCTGTTTTAGATTGTAATAATATATGATCCGCTGCAGGGCTGTGTTTGGACGCGAGAGGGCGCTGTGTCACATCTGTATCACACTCACTCATATATCACTGCATGATTCATATTTCAGATTTATAATGCTCTTGTAGCTTCACTGAACATCGATTTTTATTGCCATGGTAAAACAACAACAACAACACCTTTACATTGCAGTAGCAACAGATACACACACACATTATAGGCTACACAGTGTAATATAATATCACTGCAAACACAAATTACAACAATTAATCTCCTGGCTGTGAGAGAGAGTCTGAAAAACTCCCATGACACGTGTCTGCAGTGTTCAGAGATGATGGAGAACAAACGAGAGACGGTACGCGAGTAATAATGAATGAAATATAATTCGGGTTCGTGGCGCTTTGTGTTGTTTTGTGTTTCGGGCCGCAGCACGGTTCGTGAAAAACTAGTCCCATCAGAATGCGCTTCCCTGCCTTTATCCGCGCGCCCACAACGCTCGCGACGCCTCTTTCCCCGCATTAACCGGTTGGTTCTGCGTCTTTGCCGCGCTGTGATCTCACACAGAGAAAGAGAGACGCGAGTGCGATGAAATACAACAATAGCGCGCCGCGCCGCGGAGCTGGAGCTAGAGAGGGGAAGGGGGAAGGGTTCGGAAGCGGCCGGGAGTTTCTCCTGTGAGCGGAAGGAGACGGACGCACGGACTGCGCGATGTCGCGGTCACACTGAAGCACCGACACAATCAAACCGATGAGAAACTGCGGCGGAGATTCAGCGCGAGGAATCCGGATCACAGACGCACGCAGCCGGAGCGATGCGAGCGAGGCGGCGCGGCTGAGCGTTGAAGATGGGTGCCGTACTACACAGTCTCTTACTGTGCACTTTGTGTTTGCAGATTCGGGGTGAGTTTGATTTGCAGCTCGATCTGCGAGGAATCGCGTCGAACGCGTGAGCTCTCCGCGCGTCGTTTCAGTCAGTGCTGTATTGTTGGAGAAACGCGTCCGTCTGTGTGTTTGCTGATGTGTAACGAGCTTGTTTTGTTTCTCTCGAGTCCTGCGAATCTGCTCTCCTCAAACTCGCTCGTTTTCATGCGCTTTTGTCCCGAAACCCTCGACGGTTTCCTGCGCGTTTCTGTGGCCTGCGTGCGTCTGATCGCGCTGCTGCTGATCCGTGTGTGGAGACGCTTTCTGGGCTTTGTGTTTGATTCAGTCCTGTGTTTGAGGCTTTCTGCTCTGGAGAATCACTTTTAGCCATTATGTGGGGGTTTGTAAACAGTATTGTGTTTAACAGCTGTTCAGGTGTGTGTGTGTGTGTGTGTGTGTGTGTGTGGCAAGTTTCCAAATATTTGGAAAAGGAAATTCCCCATGTTAGAAAAACAGGCTGTGGCTGGAGGCGAGAAGGTTGAGGTCGCCCTCCATCACAGTGTGTGCCGGTGTTTGTGGTGGAAGTGTCAAATTGAGGTTTGATTCGGTGCCAGATCCCTGCAGAGACACACACACTATACTCACACACACACACACACACACACACACTCTCACTCTCTCACACACACACACTCTCTCTCTCACGCACACACACACTCTCTCTCTCACGCACACACACGCACACACACACACACTCTCTCTCTCACACACACACACACTAGTTTTTATTTTTCATAAGCTACATTTTTATGGACATAAATGCAAAGCTAGCAGCAGTGAGCTCCTGCAGGATGAGTCTGTACAGTCGGTGACGTGATCACTGGTTGAAGTCGTGCTCGTGTCTGGAGTCTTTCGTTACTGAAGAGATTTGGTTCTTTTTAGTTTTAGTGCAATAGTTCAGTAGGTGTTTGCACGTGAAAAGTACACTTAAAGGGTTACTTCACCCAAAAATGAAAATTCTGTCATTAATTACTTGCCCTCATGTCGTTTCAAACCCGTAAGACCTCCGTTCATCTTCAGAACACAAATTAAGATATTTTTGATGAAATCAGAGAGCTGTCTGATCCTGCATAGACAGCAAGGCAACTGAAATGTTCCCAAGTCCAGAAACGTAGCAAGGAGATCTGTAAAATAATCCATGTGACATCAGGGGTTCATCCGCAATTATACGAAGCTACGAGAACACTTTTTGTGCACAAAAGAAAAGAAAAACGACTTTATTCAACAATTCGTCTCCTCCGCATCACCCTGTAAACAGCGTATGCTGTTCTGTGTTAGCTGCGTCACGCCGGATCTGTTTCTTATGTTGTTGTGATTTGATCTGAACTGAAACAGCGTATCCGCGTGGCGGGACATGCTAACATGTTGTGTTCCCTTCAATCCGGTGCTTAAATGTTCTTAAATTGAGCTTCGTGAAACCTGCAGAAAGCCTGACATGTCGTCTGAGAATCACAGCATGACTCTGGCGTTGCTAGTGCAGTGATCGTTCAGAATCATGAAGCCTCGTTTGTTTAGGCGTGACCTCTGACCTCTGCGTGTCGTCTCTGTCTCCCGCAGGCCTGCCGCTCCTCTTGTATGCGAACCGGAGGGACTTGCGGTTGGTGGACGCGGCTCACGGTCGAGGGAACGCCACGGTGGTGATCGGCGGTTTGGAGGACGCAGCGGCGGTGGATTACGTTTACGAGCAGGGACTGATTTACTGGAGCGACGTGAGCGAGGAGGCCATCAAGCGGACGCTGTTTAACGGGTCAGGGCCCGGCGGGCTCCAGAACACAGTCGTGTCCAGTCTGGCCTCTCCGGACGGCCTGGCCTGTGACTGGATGGGGAATAAGCTCTACTGGACCGACTCCGAGACCAATCGGATAGAAGTGGCCGAGCTGGACGGGACGCACCGGAAAGTGTTGTTCTGGCAGGATCTGGACCAGCCGAGAGCCATCGCTCTGGATCCGGCCCGAGGGTGAGTCCGTGAGATCACAGGGATGCAACCATACCGTGTTTTCAGAACCGATCCGATACAGAACAGTGCAGTTTTTTTTTTTTTTTAAATCAATGCATAATTTCTATAACTCAAATTCAAGTTTATTTGTATAGCGCTTTTAACGATACAAATCGTTGCAATGTAGCTTTACAGAAAATGTTAAGTTTCTACATTATATTTAGGAGTAGGTTATTAGAGGTGACTGTGTCAGGAGTGTACAGTAAGAATCATGCGGTTTGTTACATATTACACGCAATGAAACGGATGGTGAACACTATTAACTGCAATGATTATATGTTGCGATTAAGCAAATGACACACACACTTCACCGAACACTAGGGATGCACCGAACGTTCGGTAACCGAAATTATTCCGCCGAAAATAGCAAAAATAGTGTGTTCGGCCGAGTAAGCGAAAAGACCGAATAAACTGTACCGAACACAGGCTGGGTAAAAAATATCGATATCTCGATTATAATCGATTCTCATTTTTGCGGAACGATATCAATTCTTAAATCCCAAGAATGGATTATTCAATGTTTAAAAATGTTCAGTGTTAAATATTTTTAAATTGTTGTTTTGAAATAGATTTTTTCTTTGAAAAGCAAGACAAAACTGTAAAAAGCACATTTTGGCTATTTAATTTGTGCGATGGTGAAAACAAATTGGCAAAATACTTTTGAAAAAAAAAAAAACTGTTCGGTATTCGGCCCAGTGTTAACCGCGGCGTGTTGCGTCTTGTTTTCTGATGTTTATGTTGAACAGCTCGTGTTCGTTCAGCTTGATTGAGAAAAACAAACGCGTCTCGGGTCCGGTTTGAATGCGGCTCAGAGCTGTGTTTGTGTGAGATGCAGACAAACCCATTCCTTCAGATTTCCTCTCGCTCCGCTCTGTTCGACAGATTCTCACTCGTGTCATCGTTATCTTTCATCATATTGTCCGTCATAAACGTTCTGAAGGGAGCAGTAGGCTTTTATTTTCTCCTGGTTTTTGTCAGTGATGGAGTCGGTGTATATTTTCTCTGATTGTGTTTCTGTGCACGGTTTAGCTAGCTCTTTGTCTCCAGCATGAATGGAATCGGTCTTTTGCTGCAGACGGCAGCTGTAGAGGTTTTCACGAGGGTCTAGTGTTACCTTCAGCAGGTGAGTGTGCGTAACCCGAGCGAGGGCTGATGGGTAATCCGGCCTCCAGTTTGACCAACACAGCTGCTGTTGTTCTGGTCTGAGCACGCTGCTGCTGCTGCTGCTGCTGCTGAGGAGAAAGTCTGGGAAATTGTTTTTGTGATTTAAAATGCATTTGAAAAATGTTTGTTTGTAGGGCTACACAATGTGGCCTGATTTTGTGATTATATATCAATACGGTTATAAAAATTATTCAAATTATAATTTTTTTCTAAATAAATGTTACTAAATAAAAAACAAAAATATTTCCCTGTAAAATAAAACAAAAAAACTAGCCTACTATTTTACAAAAATAATGTAATAATACTAAATTAATTTTATAATAATAATATAATAATTTATTTCTAGTTAAAAACAAAAAATGTTTCTGTTAAAATTTTACTGTAAAATAAAAAAATATTTTAGAAAAATAATGTAGTAATACTAATTTCATTTTACAGTAATAATAATAATTATTATTATTTAATAAGTATTTGTTTAAATATTTTAGAAAAATAATGTAATACTAATTTTATTATTATTAACTGTAAGATTACACTACTAATATTTATGGTCTTATTGTCATATTGTGATTTTTAGCTCATTATGAAATTACCATCATAACATCTGATTTAGCTCTTGTGAATCATGATTGTCTGCGTAAATATCAAATATTTGTTCTGAATCGCCTGCATTTGTATTTCATGTGTAATGTCTTACTTCCAGCTCAGTTTTATTGGTTGTTTATATCAGCGCTTTAGCGTGACGTCACTTCGTGTGCATGTCAGTCCAGCAGCCCGTCTATTCATGAGCGGATTAGAATTGAAGCCGAGCCGTTCTCTTCATGTGTGACGTGTGAAAGAGACTCTGATCTCGGCGCGGCTCTGATGTCAAATCAACAGGAAGGTCATTGAGATTCTACAGAGCGGCTGTTATGTTGTGTTCGGTGTATACTGAAATGAACTGATCTCTAAATTAAAGGCCGCTGCTTCCACAGCAGATTCAGTGTCCGTCTTTAGCGTGACGCGCCTCTGAAATCACGGATGTAACACGTGTTCATGCGTCTCTGCGCGGCTGATTCTGCTCGTTTCTCAGACTCTGTGCGGTGGATGATTGACAGGCGAGTGGGCGGTCCTTCACAGCAGTGTGATGTCATCACCGCTTATCGTTCTCTTATTTGTAAATCTTCGTTCTAGGCTACTGTATGAAAGGTCTTCTTTGGTTTTTGCTGTCTCACGCACAGGAAACGCATCATCATCACATGCTGATGGTGTTGGAGCTGCAGCTGTACAAACGACAGATCACACATTCCTGCTTCACACCAGAGTGAGTGTGTGTGTGTGTGCGCGCAGATGAGTCACACACACACACACTCACACTCACACACACACACACTCACACACACACTCTCACACACACACTCACACACTGGTGTGTTTTGATTGTGAGTGCAGTCATGTAACGTGATGTGAAGCTGGTAGATTTAACCGGGTTAACCGGGTTGGTTAGCGGAACGTCTTGTTTATAAGTGCAGTAGTTCTAAATATAACCGTCAGTGTGAGGAGCGACTGAAACACGAGTCCCGGCTCCCGTCGACCTCCCTGACTCCTCATCCGCTCTGCCAAAGGTCAAAGGTAGTCCGTGGTTGTGGTTCACATGCTGTTCATGCAGCTTCACTGATGTTTTATCTGTTTGTGTTTCTCCTCATGTTACAGACCATCATTTTGAGTTTGAAAACTCGTGGTGGCAGAAGGTGTGTGTGAACAAACCCTGTTAGTGATCCGGCTGTGAGATGTTGTGAATGTGTTTAATGTGGCTCCTCGTCTGACTTTAATGTTTGTTCAGGTACATGTATTGGACGGATTGGGGTGAGGTCCCGAAGATCGAGCGCGCTGGGATGGACGGGACGCATCGCTCGGTCGTCATCGACTCTGAGATCTACTGGCCCAACGGCCTGACGCTCGACTACGACCTGCAGAAACTCTACTGGGCCGACGCCAAGTTCAGCTTCATCCACCGCTGCAACCTGGACGGATCGGGCAGGTAACGCCATCAAATTATTTTATAAGCATTTTTACCTTTATAAAGTCATTTTTTCTATAAGTGTGCATCATTTTTTGAGTCAAATTCTTACTTTTAATCAGTCAATTAGAATAATAAGACATTTTTGGACTGTTAATTACCAAGCAAATGAAATCCGTATCAACAAAATTAATCTTTGCAATGCAGAGGAAACACAGAAGCTGCGTCTGAAGAGGCATTTAGATGTGTTTACACACTGTTTAGTGCAGGACATGAATGCTTTAACTTGCAGTTACAAATGCATTGATATTGTTTTGATATTTTAAACATAAAACGTAGGCCTGGGCGATAAAATGGTATCAATATTTATCGACGGTACTCCATCGATAACGATAGAACAAATGTTCGATATAGGCACGTGCTATGAGTGACGCAGACAGCACACACAAACACGAACATGACACACGTGTCTGCCTGTGGTGAGGAGATTGTGAATGAAAAAATTAATAATACAGTTTTAATTAATAAATAAAATAATAAATAATATAATTAATAAAACTCTAATGTATGCGTGTGCTCTGTAGGGGTGTTTTGTTTGGTTTTTGCAAATTACTCGATAAAGTCAAATTGCACATTGTTAAAATAACAATTATGAATTTACGATATTATCGCAGACGATATATATCGCACACCCCTAGCCTGCATGCGGCGCGTGTCCATCAGCTCACGTGTGTGTGTGTGTGTGTGTGTGTTCTCAGGGAGGTGGTGGTGAAGGGCTCTCTGCCGCACCCGTTCGCGCTGACGCTGTACGAGGACACGCTCTTCTGGACGGACTGGAACACACACTCCATCCACGCCTGCCTCAAACACACGGGAGAGAACAGCCACGAGATCCACACCAACATCTTCTCACCCATGGACATACACGTCTACAGCCAGAAGCGGCAGCCGCTGGGTAAGAGAGTTGTGCGTGCCAGTGTGAGTGTGCGCGTGAGTGTGCGCGTGAGTGAGTGTGTGTGTGTGCGATTGTGTGTGCGTGAGTGAGTGTGCATGTAAGTGTGTGTTTGTGAGTGTGAATGTGTGTGTGTGCGTGAGTGAGTGTGTGCGTGTGTGAGTGAATGAGTGTGCGTGTAAATGTGTGTGCGAGTGCGTGTGCGAGTGAGTGTGTGTGTGAGTGTGTGTGTGAGTGTGTGTGTTCTCTCCTTCCCATGGTGCTCCTGGAGGAGTTTCCTGAAGCGATGCACAGACGGGCTGCTGGCTACGAGCCTCTGCAGAAATGATTATGACACACGACTCCTGGTTCAGCCTCTCGCACACAATGGAGCGTCTGTTCTGTCCTCAGTGCTGATTGAACGCAGAGAATTTCTCACAGCGCTGACAGAATCCTGCGTTACGCCCTCCGTCTCTCGCTGCAGAGCTTTCTCTCAGTCTTCCTCCGCTCTTTTTTTTTTTTTTTTTTTTTTTTTATAATTTAGATTTTTGTTTTAATATGTGATTATTTTTTAATGATGATTTTATGTTTTAAAATAAAATTTAAAATAATTTTATGATTAAAAATAATAAAAATATTAACATTTATTTTGAATAATCTTTGTGAGTGAGTGTGACAGTGTGCAAATGAATGTGTGAGAGTTTTAGAGGGTTTGATCAGCGAAAAACCTTTATCTGTGAATCGATTCTGTTGGACGTTCATGCATCACAGCTGCTCGCTGACACGTCTTCATGCTCTCATGCTGTTTTCCTGGTCTGACGTGTGTGTGTGTGTGTGTGTGTGTGACAGAGGTGACGAGTCCCTGCGCGCTGAAGAACGGAGGATGTTCCCATCTGTGTCTGCTGTCTCCGGTCAAACCTTATTACCAGTGCGCCTGTCCGACCGGCGTCCAGCTACTGGTCACACACTAGTGAGTGCATCTTATAAGCTTTCACTGTTTTTCTATGCGGTTAATGTTATTTTCTATGTCCTAACCTGACCTCTGACCCCTAAACCAGCTCTCAGAGAAACCTGTGCAAAACCCAAGATTTAAATAGAAACATGATTTATGCCCTAGTGACTCAGTCTGTGCTCAACAGGTATCACTGTTAGTGAGGACATTTTTGAAAAGTCAAACCTTTACATGATTACAGGAATTGTTATATAGAAAGTTACAGGAGCTTATGTTTATATTGTGTGTGTGAGAGAGTGTGTCTGTGTGTGTGAGTGCAAGAGTGTGTGTGCGTGTGCGAGAGTGCGTGTGAGTGCAAGAGTGTGTGTGTGAGTGCGAGAGTGTGTGTGTGAGTGCGAGAGTGTGTGAGAGTGTGCGTGTGAGTGCGAGAGTGTGAGTGCGAGAGTGTGCGTGTGAGTGCGAGAGTGTGCGTGTGAGTGCGAGAGTGTGTGAGAGTGTGCGTGTGAGTGCGAGAGTGTGAGTGCGAGAGTGTGCGTGTGAGTGCGAGAGTGTGCGTGTGAGTGCGAGAGTGTGTGAGAGTGTGCGTGTGAGTGCGAGAGTGTGAGTGCGAGAGTGTGCGTGTGAGTGCGAGAGTGTGCGTGTGAGTGCGAGAGTGTGCGTGTGAGTGACTAACAAAGAGAAA
>NW_015629036.1:243687-247338 GCF_001515625.1 Sinocyclocheilus rhinocerous
TGCGAGAGTGTGTGTGTGTGTGAGTGTGTGTGTGTTTGATGGTTACCAGCGGCTGCCGGCTCGCATTAATCCGCTCTCGGTTGACGTCGCAGGGTTACCGTCCGGTGGTTGCTATGGTAACGCGGTTTTCCCTGTGATCCGTGTTTCTGGGTCACATGACCGCCGGTGTGTGTCTGTACTGAGTGATCGCAGGCTTCCGATCGCACCGGGCTGCTGGGAACAGTCTTCTCTGTTTGAAAGCGTTTGGCTGAAAGAGACTCATTTGTAAGGCCTTTTGTCTGCGTCCCTCCCCCCTCTGAATGGACGCCACCAGCACGGCCTGATGGGAGATTGTTTCTCTGTTCAATGGCCTCATCTTGAGCGGGTTCATTCATTCTGTGTGTGTGCAGTGACTGAACATGTTTAACACATTCTGGAGTAAAACACCCTTGTTTGCTTTAAGGCAAAACCATTGCTTTTCATGCACTGGGCAGTTCAGAGATTGTGGTTTATTTTGCGTCAGACGTGTTATGCTCTTGAGTTCTGTGACCTCTGACCTCTGACCCTCTCCAGGTGCCACTCAGCTGCTGCTTCTGGCGCGGCGCACAGACCTGCGGCGGATCTCTCTGGACACGCCAGACTTCACCGACATCGTGCTGCAGACCGACGACATCCGGCACGCCATCGCCATCGACTTCGACCCGGTGGAGGGACACGTCTACTGGACGGACGACGAGGTGCAGGCCATCCGCAGGTCCCACCTGGACGGGAGCGAGGCTCAGTTCGTGGTGACCTCGCAGGTGAATCATCCGGACGGGATCGCCGTGGACTGGATCGCACGCAATCTGTACTGGACCGACACCGGCACGGACCGGATCGAGGTGACGCGGCTGAACGGAAGCATGAGGAAGATCCTGATCTCGGAGGAGCTGGACGAGCCGAGGGCCATCGTGCTGGACCCCGCCGCCGGGTGAGACCTCGTCTGCTTGAACTCTTCAGGCTGAATGAGTTTCATGTGGCGATTAGACGGCCTCTTCCTGCTTCATTTCAGTCAGTAGTTCACTGATCATTCGGAGAATAATTCAGTCATAGTACACATTCATAGCTTCACTTTAGTTTTTCTTCCGCAAACTCCGGATTTTTTGCTTTGCTTAATGTGTGTTTGTTTGCTGAAGTTACACAGGCTCCAATGAATTTCCTAAGATTCATTTTCTGGTTCTTAAACTCTTTTAGAGGACTGAATAGAGCCGAGTAATCCAAACTCATCGGAGTTTTAAAGGCATTACTTTGTCAGAAGGAACGGAAAAACTATTTATAACATTTGTTATAAACGTGTGACGCGTATAACGGTTAAATCAGGTGCGAAACATAAATATGGATACAGCGTGTTACCAGTTTTGAAGTCATTTAAAAACATTTTGTTCCTGAAATGTGTCCCTGGAGCACAAAAGCAGTGTTAAGTCGCTGGGGTATATTTGTAGCAATAGCCAACAATACATTGTATGGGTCAAAATTATACATTTTTCTTTTATGCCAAAAATCATTAGGATATTAAGTAAAGATCATGTTCCATGAAGATATTTAGTAAATATATTACCGTAAATATATCAACTTAATTTTTGATTAGTAATATGCATCGCTAAGAACTTCATTTTAACAACTTTATTGATTTTCTCAATATTTTTTATATGATCTAATCTGATTTCAAAACCATTTTTTGATTTTGAGAGCTGAAATCCAGTCGCTATTGAACCCTTTCATGAAAACATAGCCTTGCTCTAGTGTCGTCAAAGGCTGCTGGAGCTCCGTGTTCAGCGTGTGCTGAAGCGTGTGCTGAAGCGTGTGTCCCGTGTCGCTGCAGGTACATGTACTGGACAGACTGGGGTGAAGTGCCGAAGATCGAGCGGGCGGCTCTGGACGGGACGGAGCGGCTGGTGCTGGTCAACACGTCTCTGGGCTGGCCCAACGGACTGGCGCTCGACTACAGCGAGAGGAAGATCTACTGGGGAGACGCCAAGACCGACGTCATCGAGGTGAGAAACCACACTATCAGCAGCAGCGCCTCTTCAGTATCCACCTCAGTTATAAACACAAGCAAATAACATTCAGTCCTATTCCACTACAATACATATGTAGGAATATTTCATCAGTTTTCACTGTGTGTTTTCTCCAGTTGTGACGTGATGAATCATGGTGAATGTCACGAGGTCTCGTGCTGTCAGTCGTCTCTTACTCTCAGGCTTTAGCCTCTGGAGCTTCAGCGTGTCTCATTAGCCGTGGCTCCACAGGAGTGAGAAACTGCTGATAATCCTGACAGATACAGCTGTGTGTGTGTGTGTTTATATCCAGCCGGCAGCAGTGCTGCTTCACGCTGAGAGTTCACGCTAACAGCACGCACTGAGAGTCTGACAGAAACAAGACTCATGAACACACACACGTGGAGAACCGTCTGTGTGTGAGTGTGTCTGTGTGTGAGTGTGTCTGTGTGTGAGTGTGTGTGTCTGTGTGTGTGTCTGTGTCAGTGTCTGTGTGTGTCAGTGTCTGTGTGTGTCAGTGTCTGTGTGTGTCAGTGTCTGTGTGTGTCAGTGTCTGTGTGTGTCAGTGTCTGTGTGTGTCAGTGTCTGTGTGTGTCAGTGTCTGTGTGTGTCAGTGTCTGTGTGTGTCAGTGTCTGTGTGTGTCAGTGTCTGTGTGTGTCAGTGTCTGTGTGTGTCAGTGTCTGTGTGTGTCAGTGTCTGTGAGTGTGTGTGAGTGTCTGTGTGTGTGAGTGTGTGTGTGTGAGAGAATGTTAGACGTGAGTGTGTGAGTGTCTGTGTGTGTGAGTGTCTGTGTGTGTGAGTGTCTGTGTGTGTGAGTGTGTGTGTGTGTGAGAGAATGTTAGACGTGAGTGCAAGCACACATGGCTCTAGAGTAGGGATGCACCGATACCGATACTGGTATCGGTATCGGGCGTGTGTGTCAGTGTCTGTGTGTGTGAGTGTGTCTGTGTGTGTCAGTGTCTGTGTGTGTGAGTGTGTCTGTGTGTGTCAGTGTCTGTGTGTGTGAGTGTGTCTGTGTGTGTCAGTGTCTGTGTGTGTGTCTGTGTGTGTCAGTGTGTACTGTACTGTTCATGAGTAACTGAACTCATGAACTGGTCATATGATCTGCAGGGCTCCAGAAACATGAGCGTTGTCTGTAAGAGTGTAGTTTAGTCTGGAACATGAGACTCTGAGCTCCGTACGGACGTGACGCTGCTCTCTCGTTCGGGGGGAGGACGGCCAGTTCTGTGGTTTCAGCCCACATCTGGTTCCGATTGCGGCCTCCTCTCCATCTGCGGTCGCTGTGTTTAGAATAGACCCAGAATCTGAAAGCCACACCGCACTGCGGTCTCGATCCAAATCGGCGGAGACTGAGGCCCAAACACTCCAGATGGAAACTTCACCCGGAGCTCCAGCGAGCACGCTCTGATTGACCACACAGGTTCTTATCCTGGAATCTGGACCGGGATCTGAGCGCAGCACGTGTGTGTGTGTGTGTGTGTGAGAGAGTGTGTGTGTGTTTGTTTGTTTGTGTGAGTGTGTTTGTGTGTTTGTTTGTTTGTGTGTGTTTGTTTGTGTGTGTGTTTGTTTGTTTGTGTGTGTGTTTGTGTGTTTGTTTGTTTGTGTGTGTGTGTTTGTGTGTGTGTGTGTGTGTGT
>NW_015629036.1:247348-247816 GCF_001515625.1 Sinocyclocheilus rhinocerous
TCACTGCTGGAGGTTGTGCTAGCACTTCAGCACCTCTTCGTGTTCAGTCTCAGGTGCTCAGCGTGTTTCCCGTCTTCAGATGTTCAGGTGCTGCTGTGTGTCTGACTGCTGCTGCTCAGTCATGCTGGATGGTAGTTTGGCAGGTTTACACGTGTGTGTGTGCATATATGAATGATTGTTTGCGGTCAGCTGACACACACACATGCACACATACTCACACACACACTCTCTCTTACACACACACAGACACACACACACACACACACATGCACACATACTCACACACACACTCTCTCTTACACACACACAGACACACACTCTCACTCTTAAGTTGTGCTGTAGTTATAGAAGAGTTAGCTGGTTAAAGGTGAGCTGTATTCATTCATCTGCTGAATTAAAGCCTCTTATTAAAATTCAGAGTGACTGGCATCATTAGTAACCATGGTTACCGTTTCCATAGATACAGGG
>NW_015629036.1:256906-259781 GCF_001515625.1 Sinocyclocheilus rhinocerous
TGTGTGTGTGTGTGTGTGTGTGTGTGTGTGTGAGTGTTTGTTTGTGTGTGTGTTTGTTTGTTTGTTTGTTGGTTTGTTTGTGTGTGTGTGAGTGTGTGTGTGTGTGTGTGTGAGTCGCTGGAGCAGCAGGAAGTGTAGTATTCCTGAGGTCTGGAATCCCGGCGAGCGCTGCGGATGTAAACATGCACTCTTGCGTCTCTGTCGTCACTGCTGGATGTTGTTCTAGCACTTCAGCACCTCTTCGTGTTCAGTCTCAGGTGCTCAGCGTGTTTCCCGTCTTCAGATGTTCATGTGCTGCTGTGTGTCTGACTGCTGCTGCTCAGTCATGCTGGATGGTAGTTTGGCAGGTTTACACGTGTGTGTGTGCATATATGAATGATTGTTTGCGGTCAGCTGACACACACACATGCACACATACTCACACACACACTCTCTCTTACACACACACAGACACACACACACACACACACATGCACACATACTCACACACACACTCTCTCTTACACACACACAGACACACACTCTCACTCTTAAGTTGTGCTGTAGTTATAGAAGAGTTAGCTGGTTAAAGGTGAGCTGTATTCATTCATCTGCTGAATTAAAGCCTCTTATTAAAATTCAGAGTGACTGGCATCATTAGTAACCATGGTTACCGTTTCCATAGATACAGGGGTTGAGCACCAGCTTCCCAGCATTTCCTGTTTATTCAAATGATGTTCTCGATGATGTCGTCTTCTGTCTGAAAAGATGTTATAAATGACCCTTTGCTAAGCTCCGCCCCTCTCGGTTACAGTTGCCAACACAAAGCTTTACTGAACATAGCACAGGAGAGAGAGAACTGTGCTTCTTTTTTATTTTTATATATTATATATATTATTGTTTTTTTTTTTTTTTTAGAATGTGCATATATTTATAAATATATTTATTACATTTACATATTATTAACATATATATAGTTTTAGTTTTTTATTTTTATTTTATATAAGTGTTTTTAATTGTATAAATATCTAAAATAAATGTTATATGTAGGAGTGTTAGGATTGCTCAGGTGTGTTTTTTGTGTTCTGCAGGTGATGCAGATGGACGGATCGGGCCGGCGGGTGTTGGTGGATGATAACCTGCCGCACATCTTCGGTTTCGCGCTGCTGGGCGACTACATCTACTGGACGGACTGGCAGCGGCGCAGCATCGAGCGCGTGCACAAACACAGCCTGGAGCGCGAGGTGATCGTCGACCAGCTGCCCGACCTCATGGGAATCAAGGCCACATACGTCCACCAGACCTTCGGTGAGCAGCTGTGATGTCATTTCCTCCCTCGAGTCACTCAAACCTCCACCAGCTGCTTTCTTCTGTAAAAGAAGATACTTTAAAGAACAGTTTCAGATCAGTTTTGCTTCCCATTGACTTCCATTGTATTTTTTGTCCATATAATGAAAGTCAGTGGGAACCAAAACTCTCTGGTCACCAGCGTTCTTCAAAATATCTTTTTTATATTTGAATGACTTTAGGGTGAGTAATTGATGACAGAATGATTGTTTGAGGAGTGAAGGATGGTCTTGTTGTGTGTGTGCTGAGCTGAATCTCTGTCTGCGCAGGTATGAACCCGTGTGCGCTCGCTAACGGCGGCTGCAGTCACCTGTGTCTCTATAAGCCGCAGGGCGTGTCGTGCGCGTGTCCCATCGGTCTGGAGCTCATGGCCGATCTGACCTCCTGCATCGTCCCCGAGGCCTTCCTGCTGTTCTCCCGCCACACGGACATCAGGCGCATCTCGCTGGAGACCAACAACAACAACGTGGCCATTCCACTCACCGGCGTCAAAGAGGCGTCCGCGCTCGACTTCGACGTCACCGACAACCGCATCTACTGGACAGATATAACGCTGAAGGTGAGACACACACACACACACTCACACACACACACACACTCACTCACTCTTACACACACACACACACACTCACTCTCACACACACTCTCTCTCTCTCTCTCTCACACACACACACACACACAACACACACACACACTCTCACTCTTATACACACACACACACACACACACTCTCACTCTTATACACACACACACACACACACACTCTCACTCTTATACACACACACACAGGCCTGAAGCGCAGCTCAATAATGGCTCTCTGTAGCTGGGAAATAATTGATGGCTGATGTTTCTCTCTTCAGGGTTTGTTCTGTGTTTTAGCAGAGAGTCGAGCCGAATGAATCCACACTCATTAATCGGTCTTATTGTTATTTTTAACCAAGTCAAAGCTCTTTTAATGTAATTGTAGAAACGTCCAGGTTTTGCTGTCAAATCTTGACTGATTTTTATCAAGTAAAGGTCAGAATAACTGCAGTAATATCTCCAGATGAACACTTACTGGACTGAAGCAGCTCAGCTTTGTGAACTGTAGCTGCTAGAAACATGTCAACAGTTCAACTAACAAAGTAAGCTGTTGATGACAGTCATTGATCTAACAGAAAAAATGATGAGGTTCATGCAGATCTTGTGTTGCGAGGAGCTCTGGTTTAGAGTTGTTACACGACAAACTACTAAACACTGCAGACGTCTAAGAGTCTGAGTACAGTTTAAATCCTGAACTATCAGATGATCTGACTGACTGAGAGAGACGTTTATGAATAATTTACACTAAATACAAGCAGAAACACACTGATATTCAGCAGATATTCACTCCTCAGAGAGAGAGAGTTGTGTGTGTGTTGCTCGAGGTCTTACAGCTGCTTCTGCTGATCTCATGTGGAGTATCTGCTCGTTTCTCTAACGAGGCGTCTGGGGTGCGACACCGTCTCTCGCTCACACACACACACACACACACACACACACACACACACACACACGCTCTGTGTTGATG
>NW_015629036.1:259837-260526 GCF_001515625.1 Sinocyclocheilus rhinocerous
TGTGTGTGTGTGTGTGAGTGAGTGTGAGTGAGTGAGCGAGTGAGTGAGCTTGAGTGTGTGTGTGAGTGCGAGTGTGAGTATGTGAGTGTCAGAGTGAGTGAGCGTGTGTGTGAGTGTGTGTGAGTGTGTGTGAGTGAGTGCGAGCGTTAGTGAGTGAGTGAGCGAGTGAGCTTGAGTGAGCGAGCGTGAGTGAGTGAGCGAGTGAGCGAGCGTGAGTGAGCGTGTGTGAGCGAGCGAGCGTGTGTGAGCGAGTGAGTGAGTGTGAGTATGTGAGTGTCGGAGTGAGCGAGCATGTGTGAGCGAGCGTGTGAGTGAGAGTGAGTGAGTGAGTGAGCGAGCGAGTGAGCGTGAGTGTGTGTGAGTGAGTGCGAGTATGTGAGTGAGTGTCAGAGTGAGTGAGTGAGTGAGCGTGCGTGAGAGTGAGCGAGCGAGTGAGTGTGAGTATGTGAGTGTCAGAGTGAGCGAGCGTGAGTGTGAGTGAGTGAGTGAGTGAGTGAGCGAGTGAGTGAGTGAGTGTTAGTGAGTGAGTGAGCGAGTGAGCTTGAGTGAGCGAGCGTGAGTGAGTGAGCTAGCGTGAGTGAGTGAGTGAGCGAGCAAGTGTGTGTGAGCGAGCGAGCGTGTGTGAGCGAGTGAGTCAAGTCAAGTCACCTTTATTTATATAGCGCTTTTAACAATACAGATTGTGTCAA
>NW_015629036.1:261405-292394 GCF_001515625.1 Sinocyclocheilus rhinocerous
GAGTGAGTGTGAGTATGTGAGTGTCAGAGTGAGTGAGTGAGTGTGAGTATGTGAGTGTCGGAGTGAGCGAGCATGTGTGAGCGAGCGTGAGTGTGTGAGTGTGTGTGAGTGAGTGAGCGAGCGAGCGAGTGCGAGAGTGAGTGAGTGTTGGTGTGTGAGTGTGAGTGTGTATGTGGGTTAGGGTTACGGTCCCACAGTCTGCTTCTCTTCCTCTCAGCTTCATGTACTGGACAGAGTGGGGTGGACGGCCGAAGATCGACCGCGCGGCCATGGATGGTTCTGGACGCATCACTCTGGTGCCGAATGTGGGCCGCGCGAACGGACTGACCATCGACTACACCGAGCGGCGGCTGTACTGGACGGACCTCGACACCACGTTGATCGAGTCCTCCAACATGCTGGGTGAATATCAGTGACCTTTAGCTGCAGTGTGTGTGAGAGAGAGTGAGTGTGTGTGTAAGAGAGTGTGTGAGTGTGTGTGTTTTTAATATTATATATAATAAAGATTAGGGTTCGGGTTATTTAATTATATTATGTTTTCAATGATAAAAAGATATATACATATATAAATAAAATTTTTATAATATAATAATTTTTGATTACTTATTAATGATTTTATACTTTTTTTTAATAGATCTGTTATTTCATTTGAGTTCTCCTGATGTTGTTGTGATGCTCAGGTCTGGAGCGTGAGGTGATCGCTGACGATCTGCCGCATCCGTTCGGACTCACGCAGTACCAGGACTACATCTACTGGACCGACTGGAGCCAGCGCAGCATCGAACGGGCCAACAAGACCAGCGGGCAGAACCGCACCATCATACAGGGCCACCTGGACTACGTCATGGACATCCTGGTGTTCCACTCGTCCAGACAGAGCGGCTGGAACGCCTGCGCCTCCACCAACGGTCACTGCTCGCACCTGTGTCTGACACACACACACACACTCGCACTCATATACACACACACACACTCGCACATGTCCTTGAGTCTGGTTCCTGTTAGGTTTGGGATCCAGATTTCCAAGGCCTCGTCACATTGATCCGTGTGCGTTTGGCACAGATGCTCGCGTGTTCTCGTACCGCTCGGTTTGGCAGGGCTCAGACGTGATTTCTCACAGAGAGAGCCGCCGGGGTCCTTCCTGGAGACGCAGAGCCGTTGTTCGAGAATCACAGGCAGGGAATTTTCTTTTTAAAGCTCTTGTGGTCGACGAGCCGCAGCCAAGCTGGCAGATGCTGGAAACCCGAAGGCCGTATGAGGCCTGAGCGTCTCGTTGTGTTTGTGTGTTTGACGGAGTAAAAACAGGCTTTATAATCGCTGCAGGCCGTGTGTATCAGTGTGTGAGTGTGTGAGTGTGTGTGTGTGTGTTACGATGACTGTAATCTCCCTCACACTGAAGCAGCAGTGATCATGTGACCGAGGGGTGGGTTTGAGTGTGTGTGTGTGTGTGTTACGATGACTGTAATCTCCCTCACACTGAAGCAGCAGTGATCATGTGACCGAGGGGTGGGTTTGCATCAAACATGCCACAATAATGCTCTTGTTTGGTTGTGACGTGAGAAATACTGTTTCCGGGTCCAAACCTCCACGCCGTTTACGATTCACTTACACCACTGTGAAATAAAACTAAAAACAATAAAAAATCATTTTGGTGACTTTGTGAACGTTAACTGTATTGAAATAAAACAATTAATAAATATAGTTTATTAATGATACTAAAAGGACACACCGTGAGCGTATATTATCACTGTTTTGGGGTTGTGATGAAGTGTGTGCGTGTGTTTCTCCAGCAGTTTAATCTGGCACTGCTCTATGGGTCAGAAACACACGTGAGGTGGTTTAGGAGTAAACTGGAAGCGGACGCTCACTGTTTGATGATGAAAGGTTAATGGTCTCTTTCTGTGTGTGTGTCAGCGCCCACATCCTTCCTGCTGTTCAGTCAGAAGACAGCCATCAACCGTATGGTCATCGACGAGCTGCAGAGCCCCGACATCATGCTGCCCATCCACAGCCTCAGAAACGTGCGCGCCATCGACTACGACCCGCTCGACCGCCAGCTCTACTGGATCGACTCCAAGCAGAACGCCATCCGCCGCGCGCAGGAGGACGGGAACCAGGTGAGCGCTGCGGCGAGGCCCCGGTGACTGCTGGGATTGCTCTGGACTCGTCTGACCGCTGTTGTGTTGTTCCTCAGAGCGAGACGGTGGTGTCCAGCGCGAGCCTCGGCCTGCAGCCCTACGACCTCAGCATCGACGTCTACAGCCGCTTCATCTACTGGACCAGCGAAGTGACCAACGTCATCAACGTCACGCGCATCGACGGGTCACGGGTCGGCGTGGTGCTGCGCGGAGAACACGACAAACCCCGCGCCATCGTGGTCAATCCGGAGCGAGGGTGAGAGACGCACATTACAGCAAGACCAGCGTGTTTCCATGCACTGCTCTGCTTCTACATCACGTCTTCTGTCAGACTAGCGCAGATTTAAGTGTTTGCGTCTGTAGATTTCAATCTTTAAAGAGTTTTTTTCTCTTACAAACACCAAACTTTACAGTTTAATTCCTCTCTGTATTCTGAAAGTTTGTTCATTTGTGACCCTGGAGCACAAAACCAGTCATAAGGGTCAATTTTTCGAAATTGAGATACAACTATTTGAAAATCTGGAATCTGAGGGTGCAAAAAATCTAAATATTGAGAAAATCATCTTTAAAGTTGTTCAAATGAAGTTCTTAGCAATGCATATTACTAATCAAAAATTAAGTTTTGATATATTTACGGTAGGACATTTACAAAATATCTTCATGGAACATGATCTTTACTTAATATCCTAATGATTTTTGGCATAAAAGAGAAATGTATAATTTTGACCCTTACAATGTATTGTTGGCTATTGCTACAAATATACCCCAGCGACTTAACACTGCTTTTGTGCTGCAGGGTCACTTATTTCACTCACACTGATTTATACAACATGTTACTCCTAAAAACATGCTGAAATGGTTTGTTGACTGATTTATGGAGTGATGAAAAGAGAAATCCAGAATCCCCTTCTGTAGAAACCTTTCACTCTGTCAACACAATCAAACAACAATTATGAACCTGACTTTATGCAGTGTTTAGAAATTAGGGGTGTAACGATACACGTATTCGTATTGAACCGTTCGATACGAGGCTTTCGGTTTGCTACGCATTCCAAACCGAACGATTCGTTGGAGTAATCCTATTACATTTGGGGGGAAAAAGAGCTTAAAGTGTGTGAAATATAATGTACTCCAGGTTGTGATGATGAGGTAGTTCGTTAGTTTTCCACTTGTGCGCATTTTACTTTCACTTTCGAACTAGCGGCATTTCGGCATCAATTGATTGAACTGACAACAACAACACAGTACGACAAACTCACTTACATTAAACATAGAATGTTTAATTTATTAACAAAACGAATACAAATACACCATGCTATAGGCCTGATATAAAATAACAAATAACTTACACAAAGTTTAAATGTAAAACACTGAAAATCAGCAAACACGGTGGAACCAAATAAATAAGAAACAAATGTTAAAAAAGCTTCCAAAATCATCTTCGATAAACGGCAAAAGTCAAAAGGCCTTCCAAAGTCTAAAATATTTTTAAGATCATATGATACTAGTTGAAATTTTTTTTAAATGTAAAAATCAAGGAAATTTGTCTGGTGTTTCTTTGTTTTTGCTGTACCGAACCGTTACACCCCTATTAGAGATGTATGCAAATGAGTGCATATTTACTTGGATAATGCCTCGTTTGCATATTTAAGCACAATATTTCAGATACCTGTACTACAGAAGAATTGTAGCCGTGTCGTCTCACTGTCTGGCGTCTGCTCCGCAGGTACATGTACTTCACCAATCTGCAGGAGCGTTCTCCGAAGATCGAGCGCGCCGCTCTGGACGGGACGGAGCGCGAGGTGCTGTTCTTCAGTAATCTGGGCAAGCCGGTCGCTCTGGCCGTCGACAACGAGCTGGGAAAACTCTTCTGGGTTGACATGGACCTGAGGCGCATCGAGAGCAGCGACCTGTCCGGTGAGATCCTGGGGTCAAAGGTCACGCACTGACCAGCTGATCAACATCACTAATCGTCTCCAGAATCTCCCCGTCCAATGAATGCTTTCCTTGGCCCCGCCCCTCCGTCCCTGACCACTCCCCTCTCTCCTCCAGGAGCCAATCGCATCGTGATCGAGGACTCCAACATCCTGCAGCCGGTGGGTCTGACGGTGTTTGGGAACTTCCTGTACTGGATCGACCGGCAGCAGCAGATGATCGAGCGCATCGATAAGATCACGCGCGAGGGACGCACCAAGATCCAGGCGCGCATCGCCTCTCTGAGCGACATCCACGCCGTCCACGAGCTGCGCATGGAGGAGTACAGTAAGCGTCTCTCGCTGAGCATCAAGGGTAGAGCGTCGGCTGGAGTGTGTGTTGATGCGTGTGTGTGTGTGTGTGTCTGCAGATAAACACCCCTGCACGTCTGATAACGGTGGCTGCTCGCACATCTGTCTGGTGAAGGGAGACGGATCCACGCGCTGCTCGTGTCCCGTTCACCTGGTGCTGCTGCAGGACGAGCTCTCCTGCGGAGGTACGGGAAATCATGCTGTCAATGTTTAGAATCATCTTAGAGCTATCGTTCACCTAAAAATGACAAAAATTGAAACCGTGCTCCTTGGTGATTTATACAATGCAAGTCAATGGCTGCTTGCTGAAGCGAAACGATCGCTCTGTGCAAGAAACTGAAGATTATATACAACATTTCGCTTCATCGTCAGGAGCCTGATCTGCCTTTTTTGACTCTCAAAGAGCAAGCAGCGATTGACTTGCATTGTACGAATCACCAAGGAGCACGGTTTCAGCTAAAATCTTCCTTACTCTTCTACTGAAGAAAAAAGTCACCTATTTCTTGGATGGCCTGAGGGTGAAAATTAACAGCAGTTTTTGTCATTTTTAGGTGAACTATCCCTTAACATTCTTCACGTCTGGACGATTATATGGTTTCATTCTTTTTTTTTATTATTGAAAATGTGACAAAAATTGAAAAATAGGGCAGTAGACATGACAGAAAGTAGAGAAAAATGAACAAACAACAACAAAAAGAATATACCGGAACCACAGAGAGATATATGAATGAACATAGAATGTGTCGTACAAACATATTCCACAGCCTTTCAATGCATGAGACAGAAAGAGGAAAAAAAAGTAGTAACAAAAATAAGAATAAAGTACATTTGTGATATGTTACCCTGTCTGTGAAAACCCAGCTAAAGTAATTTTTTGGTGATTTACTGTTTTCTATATAAAACCATCCTTCATAAGATAACATTCTGTGAAAATGTAACATTGATATCTTTATTACTGACTGAGTAAGATCATGTCAAAGATTGAAATCTTAGTGAAATTAATGGTTGAAATCAAACTTTGATGCTTGTTACCTCATAATTAGATGTTGAGACTTTAGCCTGGATTTCACAGAGAGGGTCACATATTTTCTACTAATGCTAATAATAATAATATACGATTGAACCATATATGAATATAGTATAATATGTCCTCAGAGCCGCCCACGTGTTCTCCGGAGCAGTTCTCCTGTGTGTCCGGCGAGGTGGACTGTATCCCGCAGGCCTGGCGCTGCGACGGCTTCGCTGAGTGTGACGACAGCAGCGACGAGCGAGACTGTCCCGTCTGCTCCGATGAGGAGTTCCAGTGCGACAGCAAGCAGTGCGTGGACTTCTCTCTGCGCTGCAACGGAGAAATCAACTGCCAGGACCGGTCCGATGAGAACAAATGTGAAGGTAACCATCGCCAGCCGATCCTCGCGGTCTGAGAGCAACTTCCTGCCTGATTCACCCACACTTCCTGTCTGTCTCTGCAGTTCTCTGTCCCATGGATCAGTTCACCTGCGCCAACGGCCAGTGCATCGGGCGGCACAAGAAGTGTGACCACAACACGGACTGCACAGACAACTCGGACGAGATCGGCTGCTGTATGTGTCTCAGAGCGAGTGTCTGCGGGTCTTAATCCAGTTAAAAGCCTTAAATAAGACTCAAAAGATGAATTTCCTCAGTATTTTTGCCTTGATTTCCAGCACAATTATCTAAACATCCTAAAATCAAGATACATTTACTGGAAATGTAAAATGAAAAAAAATCTCTCAACTAATGCTGTAAAATACACACGAGAGTCAGTTGGTATTACATTACTATAATATTGAAGGTTAAATCTGACTGATTTGTTAAAATTACACTTAATGAAGTTTTAAAATAATAAAGTTACAATTACATAATAATATTTCTACTTCAATTCCAATGCTTATTGCGATTTATTGGATGAGAAGTGCCCTTCAACGTTCCGTCCATTAACTGAAAACAGGCTAGAATAATCCATTCTTGGGATTTAAGAATCGATATCGTTCCGTAAAAATGAGAATCGATTAATATCGAGATGTCTATATTTTTTTACCCAGCCCTAGTGTTGTTAAAGCAGCAGGTAAGAGACGCTCTATTTTCTTCCTCAGACGCGACTGAAGAGCCGTCCTTTCCTCCGACGAACACCATCGGCTCTATCGTGGGTGTGGTGATGCTGCTGTTCGTGGTGGGCGCTGTGTATTTCGTGTGCCAGCGTGTGCTGTGTCCTCAGATGAAGGACGACGGCGAGACCATGACCAATGACTTCGTGGTGCACGGGCCGCCGCCGGTGCCTCTGGGGTACGTGCCTCACCCCGGCTCTCTGAGCGGCTCGCTGCCAGGTGACAGGAACGCCTCGCTGTACAGGTGTAGTGCGTCTGAGCGCCTGCTGACCTGTGTCTCTCTCTCAGGCATGTCTCGTGGGAAGTCGGTCATCGGCTCGCTGAGCATCATGGGAGGCAGCAGCGGTCCTTCGTATGATCGAGCACATGTGACCGGAGCCTCGTCCAGCAGCTCCTCCAGCACCAAGGGCCCATACTTTCCTCCGGTCAGTCGCCGCTGTCTGTCAGGGTCACCGCAGACCAGAAAAATGTGGGGGGAAAGTCATTATCATTTTGGGGAAGGAAAAACTGTCATGTGTTCATTAATCTTTAAAAGGCTTCAGTTGAATTAAAAAGTAATGTAATTGTAAATTTTTTGGCTCACGTTTTCAGAACGGTTCGCAATAGATATGCCAATAGATTGGTTATGATCTGCTGTTAATGAATTATGACAGTGTTTACTTTGTTTATTAAAGCAAGAAGCCCCAAGAACCCAAGGTTTACAGTGAATTTATAACAGCTAAGGGGCGTTGAAGCGGAGTGCCTAAAACCCCCTTAGCTGTTATAAATTCACTGTAAACCACGGCTTCACGGGGCTTATTGCTTTTATAAAACGGTTATTCCATATACGTAGTAAGGTTTCACAAAATAAAACAGAGCAAATAAAGTGTAATGATATTAATAAAAACAGTATTCTTCCACCAAACAATGTAGCTCCTCAGAAACAGTTGTGGTTGCTACAAAGTGGTTGCCGAGCAACACACAAACGTAAACAAAGGTGTATGTTACTTTGTAGAGTCATTTACAACAGCTTCGAACGCGGCTCAGCCAATCAGAATCAAGCACCGGAACTATCCGCTTTATGAAGTGTAATATGTTGTAGATTTTTTAGGATGCATTTTTATCATCTTCATCTGTTTGAATGAGTAGCTGGAAGTAGTAAAGCAAAGACATTTTAAAATAAGAGTCCCCTTGTTTATAATTAGAAGTCCAGTGTTATGCATAAATCTTGTTTTTTGTTACGCGATGAACTTTGTGGCATTTGATGTAGACTCGATCTGGGCTGCCTGTCAAAGAAAGGAAAGACAACAAATGTGAACACATTGAGAATGTAAATTTTTCTACTATCAGCACAATGATCTGTTGAGTAGACCTCTGATTCGGATGAATTAGTGTACAAGTATTTACAGTGGTTATAGAAAAGAATCAGCCCCCTTTAAAATAATCACATTTTGTTGCTTTACAGCCTGAAATGAAGACGGACACAGTTTTTGTTTTATCAGCTGTATTTACTCAGTGCAACTTATAACATCCAAGTGAAAGATAAAACATGTCAGAAAAAAATTTAAATAAAAAAACAGAATCGTTGAGTTGGAAACCGGATCAGCTCATCCTAAAATGACTTGTAAACTCAATCAGGTGCAGCTCATCACCTTCTCAATGGCACACAAATCCGTTTGACTTTCAAGATCAGCTCAGCATGACAAGAGCTTTCCTGCAGCATTTCAGTCCTTGGTAGAGCAACTGAAGCAAACAATCAACTCTGGGTGGCAAGACACTGTCAAAAGATCTCCGGGAGAAAGTTGTGGACAGACACAAGTCAGGAGATGGATACAGAAACATTTCAAACGCTTTATCAATGCCTAGAAGCACAGTGAAGTCAGTTATTAAGAAGTGGAAGGTGTTTGGTAAAACACAGAGCCTCCCTGGATCAGGACGTCACTCCAAACTGATGAAAGAGCCGGAGGAAACTGATCAGAGAGGAGACCGAGAGCTACAGCAACTCTGAAGCAGCTGCAGGAGTTTATGACAAAGAGAGGTCATTGTGTGCATGTGACAACAATATCACAGATTCTCCACTAATGTGGCTCGTATGCGAGGGTTGAAGAAAAAAGCCACTCCTCAAGAAAGGCCAGATGGGAAAACGATCTCCCTCCTTTAGTGGACTTGGATATCCAAGGTACTACTAAAAGTCCAGAGTTAGTCCAGTAGTGCATTACAGTAATCTACTCGAGAATGCATGAACTAGCTTTTCTGCATCAGAAACCGATAACACGTTCCATAGCTTAGCAATGTTTCTGAGGTGGAAGAAGGCTGTTTTTGTAACATATGAAATATGATTTTGTAAAGATAAGTTGCTGTCTAATATAACACCCAGGTCTTTAACTGCAGACGAGGACACAACAGTACATTCTTCTAGTTGCAAATTGTATTCTAAGAGATTCTGTGTGCAGGTTTTTGGTCCAATAAGTAATACCTCAGTCTTGTCTGAATTTAATAGAAGAAAATAATTGGTCATCAAATGTTTTATATCTTTAACACATTTTGTCAACTTGGATAGTTTAGAAGTTTCATCTGGTCTTGATGAAATATATAACTGAGTATCATCAAACTAATTCCGTGTTTCCTAATGATGTTGCCAAGTGGCAGCATGTATGAAATAACAGAGGGCCTAACACGGATCCTTGCGGCACCCCATAATTTACTGATGTTAACTCGGATTTTTTACCATTTTTAAGTAGACAAAATGGTAACAGTCTGCTAAGTACGATCTAAATTCTTGAGGAAAATCTGCCAGAAAGCTGTCAACGGGAAGAAGGTTTACCTTCCAACATGACAATGACCCAAAGCACACAGCAGAACTGAGCACACAGTGGCTAAAGGAGAAAAAGCTGAATGTTCTTGCATGGCCTCGTCAGAGCCCAGACTGAAACCCCACTGAAATCTGTGGAATGACCTGAAGACTGCAGTCCACAAACACTCACCATCAGATTGAACTGAACTTGAGAAGCTCTGCAAAGAAGAGTAGGCAAATATTGCAAAGTCTAGATGTACAACGTTAGTAGAAACAAATCCCAACAGACTAAAGGCTGTAATTAAAGCAAAAGGTGGTTCAACAAAATACTGACACAAGAGAGTGATCCTTTTTCCAACTCAGAGATTCAGTTTTTTTATTTTTTTCTGACATGTTGGTGTTTTATCTTTCACTTGGATGTTATAAGTTGCACTGAGTAAATACAGCTGATAAAATAAAAACTGTGTCCGTCTTCATATCAGGCTGCAAAGCAACAACATGTGATCATTTTAAAGGGGGCTGATTCTTTTCTATAACCACTGTAAACTAGCTTCAGTATATGTGTATAGATTGAATAAATATTAATTGTATTATTATATTTGTTGTTTTACTTTATATTTATTACTTTATTATTTATTATAGTTAGATTAAATTAGGTTTTAAAAAACAAATTTAAATGTAAATGTGTCTTTTCTCTGCTATGATTCCAGATCCTGAATCCCCCTCCGTCTCCCGCCACAGTGAGGTCGCAGTATACGATGGAGTTCGGTTACTCGTCGAACAGCCCGTCGACGCACCGATCGTACAGGTAACGGGCGGACACACGTCAGGTGAATGTCCTGCTAATGTTTATGATTCAGTGTCTGACTCTGAGTGTTTTGCAGCTACAGGCCGTACAGTTACCGTCACTTCGCCCCTCCGACGACGCCCTGCAGCACAGACGTGTGCGACAGCGACTACACGCCGGGCCGAAGGGCTCCGCACGCGTCCAGCGCCGCCACCAAGGGCTACACCAGCGACCTGATCTACGACTCGGAGCCGCTGCCGCCGCCGCCCACCCCACGCAGCCAGTACCTGTCTGCAGAGGAGAACTGTGAGAGCTGCCCGCCGTCGCCCTACACCGAGCGCAGCTACTCGCACCACCTGTACCCGCCGCCACCCTCGCCCTGCACGGACTCATCCTGAGCCCCGCCCACCTCCGCATAAGCCCCGCCCTGCACGGACTCATCCTGAGCCCTGCCCACTGCTGTGTAAGCCCCGCCCACCTCCGCATAAGCCCCACCCTGCACGGATTCATCCTGAGCCCCGCCCACTGCGGTGTAAGCCCTGCCCACCTCCGCATACGCCCTGCACGGACTCGTCCTGAACCCCGCCCACCACTGCATAAGCCCCGCCCTGCACGGACTCGTCCTAAGCCCCGCCCACTGCCACGTAAGCCTCGTCCTGAGCCCCGCCCACCACCAGCATCAGTGCATATAGCCGGTGGCGTGCTGACTTTGACCGGAGAAAAACACGTGGGCGTCTGTCTCGGGTCTGGCGGCTCTCTGTACATTTAAATGAAAAAGAAAACATATTTATATATTTTCTATACAGTGTTTATTGGTTATGCCATAGAGCTTTGTATTAAAAGAAATTTGTACATTTTTTTTTTAAAGAGAAAGTTTTATTAAATTCACACAGACGTGATACGTTGCCTTAATCCAGGAGTTTAGAATCAAACGCGTTCATGCCAAATAGATGGAAGGCCCATCGCCCCCTGCAGGCTCGGAGCAGCAGCACACTGTGACCTGAAACTCAAACTCTCAATCACCCGCCGGATGAGCTACCAATCAAGACGGTACTCGTATTTTTCTACTATTTTTGTATTGAAGACGTCATGTGGCCTCCTCTGTGCGTGACGAACTTCAGCGGCGCCTCGACTCGGACGCTTTAGGGAAACGGACGGGAAGTGACGCGATCCAAACCAATCAAGTGGAACCTTCCCGCAGCCGACGCGTGACGCAGGTCACGTCAGGTCACGTGTGACACACGGCTCACAATCACAGACCACTTCTCGTGCCTGACCGCTTTTTAGAAGACACTTTCAATCATTTTTAACTTTTTTTAAATCTCAGTGCCCACAAAAGGTTGATTATTTTTGTACCACATACTGTGTAGATACTGTATTTATAAGCTATAAAGAAGAATCTTCATATCATCGTCATCATCATGTCCTTGCAGTGCTTCTGTTGTCCTGTTACATCCTGCCATTAATAGTGTCTGGTGTGTGTGAGTGTTTGAATGCGAGAGTATGTGTGTGTGTGTGTGTTTGAATGAATGAGTGTGTTTGAGAGTGTGTGTGTGTTTAGTATGTGTGTGTGTTTGAATGCGAGAGTAGGGGTGTGTGTGTGTGTGTGTGTGTGTGTGTAAGGACTGTTGAAAATCCTCTAGTGTCTCCAGCCATTTAGTTTCCCATAATGCATCTGTTTCTGTGTTTGTAGCACTTCTGCAGGTTCCTCTGGTCTTTTATAAAGGGAGACTCACCAGCACAAACGTCCTGTATTACCCAGCATCCATCAGGTGTTGTTTGTTGCTCTTGTTCAGCTGGTGTGGTTGTTTGTCCTGATTGTGTTGGTTTGTCACACGCTGCCTTCAGAGCGTCCTCCATGTTCACGACAGCAGCTTCGGTACAATCACGGATGTGTGTCAGAAACAGCTTTTCCAAATCTCTCCTCGTCCCAAACCGCCCTTTAATGGCCTGATCTGCAAGGGCTTCTGGGTAACGCCATGTTTTTAGTTCCTTTATGATTCTGCTCACACCAGCATTTCCGTTTTCTTAACTGCACTTTACAGGACCGGTTCTGTGTGAGAGAGAGTGTGTGTGTGAGAGTGTGAGAGTGTGTGTGTGTGTGTGTGTGAGGATCAGTGTACAGGAAGCAGCTGATGGTCACCGGAAGTAAGAATCATCAGTGGAGCGTTTGTCGGCTCAGTTTGACCTCTGACCCCGTGTGTGTGAGGGGTCACTGGTGCGGTTGCTGGAATTGTGGGAAAACGTCTAAAGCACTTTGAGGGAGCAGGATTCATTCACTACAGAATCACTTTAAATGTTTCATTTTCATGACAGGAGTTTGTTTTTGGTCATTATTGGTGTTTTATTTTGATTCCCATGGTGCTTTGCGAGGATGTGTTCAAAGGTGACCAACATTTGGTTTCTCATCAGTCATGAAATTTCCACTAACTCGCGTTTTTGTTCATTGATGCTTTACATGTAAAACATTGTATAAAAACGGATGTGTACAGCTCATTCAGTCGCGTCTATAAGCTATTGTAACAAATGAAATGATATTTTTTTTAATAAAACTGAGTGAACTTTTAATTTCTTCTCACTGGACGTTTATGCGGCTGAATGAAGCAGAAGTGACTGTAGTTTCGAGCTTTACTCATGACGAACACGGTGAAATGTTCAGTTCCGCGTCACATGACGCTTATAAAATGCGTTCTTTCCTAATAAAACGAACAAACAATTAAATTCAGAGTTGAGAAGATCGACTGCTTAATGCTAACGGTATGTTACGTCATCACGCTTTCAACACGCTTTACTAAATATATCATTTTAAAGTTTAGATTAGGTTATTAACTCGAGAATTAGTCATGGTTATGTTGGTCACAAAATGTATAAGATATATCAATATCACAGCTAAATCTATTTGCATGATAGGAATTGCTGGGATAATATTTGAAGATGTGATTTCCGCGCATGCGCGCCGCCTGCTGGTCACAATCATGAAGCGCATCTACAGCAGATGTTTACACGAAGGAATATTTGATTTTAAAGCGGAAAAAGTACGTTTGGGTGTATTGTCACTATCGTAAATCAAGTACATAAATAAATATACATATGACCTATAAATACGCAATAAATAAACACCCGTATTATGGCAGAAAACAAAATAATAAAAGTATATTGTTTGGGCCTCGGTCATACATTCTGAAAATGAACATTCAGGCAGTGCGCGAAGCATCTTCCATAAGTTTTAATAAATTAATTGTAATTAGAAATAAGAATTTCTCAATAATTTATTAGTGCATTTAATATCGAAAGTTGTAAAAAAAACGGAAGTAAAAATCCCATTCATTCTCTTCATAAGGGAGTTGATTTTTAATGATAACTTATAAACCTTTAAAGACGGAGCTACTGTGAGCTATGAGAGTATTAATCGATGGTTTATGCTTTTTTTGCAGCAGTCAGCCCGCATTATATCAGCTTATTTTTTTTTAATAATTCTGTTTAACAGCTATATTCTTCGTGAAAAACTACATTACCCATGATTCCGCAGCGCTGTTTGCGCATTACTGCCGCCTGCTGGACACAAACATGAAGCGCGTTTACAGCCGCTGCGCTTATTATTTTAATAATTCAATTATGAAGCTATAAAATACGTTTGAGTGTGTAAATACAGTAAATTCATACCGATAACTACACAACTACACGGTTGGCGAAGCGAATAAAGCTCGGAGCTCTTAAATGTTGTTGATGCTGTGGCACATCTGCAGCACTAGAGGGTGACACACACACTCACACACACACATACTCATATACACACAAACACACACACACTCATACACACACACACACACACACACATATATATATATATAGCGACAGATGTACAGGTGTGTTGTGGCTGTAACGCAGGCGCTGTGAAAGAGTCCTCTCCGCATCCATGGTTTCTGTGTCATTCCACGCCGCTGGGTGTGTGCTCTCCTGGATTCCTGCGCGGCTGCAGGTGTGTTCTGCGTCTCCGCTGTGAGGAGAGAGAGAGAGAGAGAGATCAGGACACTGCAGCAGCAGACGAGCACAGAGCCTGGAGCTGCTCTAGCTGGCAGAGGACACTCAATTCACATTCATTATAGTCAGTTTCATTTACTTTTTTTTTTTTTTAAATTTGTTAATAGTTAATAGCACATATTTATAGACTGGAAACATCCCATAATAGGAGCTGAGAAATGAACGTGCTTTTATGACGCTCCTTGTGATCAAGCAGCATTAAAATCAGTGTTTTAAGCACAGAAGCCGTAAACACGACAAAAACACGCACTTATTAGCAGAACTGAATCATTTTGATGCAGAAACTCACAGTTTTGGGTCTGTTTATCTTTGCTCCTGCTGCTGCTGTGAAGCCGGAAACCAGCGCGAGAGAATTCTACACCATAATAAAAGTCCAAACAAATGTAAAGAGAACGAAGCCAAATTAATTGGGAAAAAGAAATTAGTTATGTCATTACATACTAAGTTTTTTTTACTAAAACCATTACTACTAATTACTACAACAGAGAATCAACACGCAAACGCAAGTGAGAGAAATAGACAAGTAATTTATATATATATATATATATTATAAATAAAGGAACTCCTCTGTAATGACACAGTTTAACCACTATAACCCTATAAGCACACGGCAGCGTCCCTCAGTATTTTCGGACCTAATTACTTACTTTTATAGGTTTTGCATTCATATTCAGAGATGATCAAAGAATAATGTTTTTGTCAACGCTCACGTATTTTCCTTTTTTAAATGTTGATTTGAAGTGTCAAGTCTTTCAAAACCTTCATATAGACAAGTAATTTATATATATATATATATATATTATAAATAAAGGAACTCCTCTGTAATGACACAGTTTAACCACTATAACCCTATAAGCACACGGCAGCGTCCCTCAGTATTTTCGGACCTAATTACTTACTTTTATAGGTTTTGCATTCATATTCAGAGATGATCAAAGAATAATGTTTTTGTCAACGCTCACGTATTTTCCTTTTTTAAATGTTGATTTGAAGTGTCAAGTCTTTCAAAACCTTCATACTATTTACTATTAGATACTTAACCGCTTCACTGTGTTGTATTCAAATATTGATTTTATTTCACAAGTTTGAGAGATGCTTGAAGTGAACTTAAATCATGTGACTTTTTATGTGTTGTTTTTTTCTCTTCAAAATATTTTCTTAACTGGGAAGGGACATGTTTGTCATCATATTTTAAGAAATAAAGTGATGTTTGATCGGTCATCATATAAAACTACAATACAACAAAGATTTTCTAATGAGACATGTTCCTCTTAAATAAATAAATAAATAAATAAGAATGGTTTACGCTCATTTTTTTCCTAAAACGACAGTCACATGCGTGTGTATGTATATATATATATATATATATATTCTAAAATGTAATGTATTTTCATTCTCATTTATTATTCTCAAATCCCATTTTCTCAAACTATTTTCTTCTTCTTAAGGATTTTAAAGCGGCGCTTTTATTTTGACTCTTCCAGACCGGATGTGACGTCACTCACGCAGCCTAGTGAAGCTTCAACAACGTTCCCTATGGACGAAGAAAACTGCGCTGAAATCCCGAACGCAGGTAATTAAACCACCGAGAGCGGGTTTTCTGTAGACTCTGTGACAGCAGGTGCACTGATCAGTCGAAGCGCGGAGAGAACGTGTGATCAGCGCAGAATAAACCAGCTCCTGGGACACTGCGACATAAGCAGTCTGGATGCGTGGGATATCAGCACGACTCGCAGCATTTCTGCCGCAATATGCAGCTGTGCGTGTTACACTAGAGGCACGTGACCTCGGGAGCATTTGTGTACACGTTTAATACAGCGTCTAACAGCGAGATGTGTTAAGATCTCAGTCGTCGGGTTTGTTAATCACACTGGGAATGGAAGAGGAGTGAGGGCAGTGCATTGTGGGATACGGTTCTCCATCTGTATGCATGTTTATGGTTGCACACTGGTGCCTTGTCCTAATACCCACACTTGTCCACTTGACTACTTGTATGACGTATTTCCTGTATTTGGCCCAAGTGAGCATGAAGACCACAAGTGTGTCGAACTTTTCATTAGCTGAATGGACGCACTTATAGTGTTGTAAAAATGCAAGTGTATAACTTTATTTTAATTTTTAAATACTTTGCATTTTGTAAAATTATGGTTTATTAACGTCTACACCGATCACAACCCTAAACCTACCCTTACAGTAATGCAGATACAGTAATTGTGTTATATTCGCGGTTGTAGCTAGAATGGATACAGCTACAGGAAACCAACAATAAATAATTTTTTCTACCTATTAGATTGTTTTATTAAAGTTTACTGTTTTACTTTTTGTAATTAAAAGACAAATATTTTGTCATTGAAAATTTCTTCAAAATAGTATTAAAATATCGTCTCGTTCTAGTGAACCAAGTGTCTGTGTTTTGTCTCATCTCGTGAGCTAAGTGTGTGATATAGATTTCATTCTTTAGGTCAACCATATATTCATGAAAAAAATCAGTTAGAATAAGGAAAGCAATAACTTTGCCATAGTATCCTTTCACATGTTAACAGTCATTGCATGTGCTGCCCAATCAGCCCGAGCTTCGAGATCGTGTGGGTTTAGTGTGTGTTAAGGGCACTGCGCTTCGGCGTTTTTAAGACCTGCGACAGTCTTGCGCACTTACTTCGTGTCGCGCGCACGCGCTCTCAAGTGGCCTAGAGCGCAAGTGTGTGTATTTGGACAAGGCATGAGTCTCTGCTGGAGTTTGCTCAGGCTGTCTGTGTCTCCGCAGGCGGCGTTCTTCCTCTGGCGTCTCTGCGGCTGCTGGTTCCTCCGCTGCACCTGATGTCTGCCTTCATGTGGCAGGTGCTGCAGCAGAAGAGCGTGATGCATTATGGGAAGCTGGAGGAGTTTGTTTCCATGGTGACGGAGACGCTGCCGCAGCTGCTGGGCTACAGACAGAGAGTGCAGCTGATGCTGGGTCTGAGAGCCAGGGTGCGTGCGTCTGATGGTGAAACACACTGGCTGTGTGTGTGTGTGTGTGTGTGCCTCCAGCTCCTAATCTTGTGTGTTTTCCTGCAGATGGTGTTGGAGTTGTGTCGTGGTGCAGTCAGTGTCAGATCCGTGCAGCTCCATCTGGACAAAATACAGATTCCAGCAGCTCTGCCTGGACACTCGGTACTGACTCGAATTAATGCGTTTAGTGCATTTAGTCATTAGTTAACACGCATTCATCATGACTCTTATATTGTGCATTATGTTTATTCATGTCACTGCTTTTGATAACACTTTATTTTAGTGTTGTTGTTACACATTACTGTAGTAAAGACTAATTACAAGCAACTAACCTTAAACCAAAGCCTAATCCTGGCCCCATAGTCAGTACATGTGGTTAATTAACATTACGCAGTATAGTTACAGTGTAACAAGAACAAAAGCAGATCTCCAGAAACCCATAATCTGAATGTTTCTATACTCTTCTAGTCACATTGATAAGATAGTTTACATTTGGATTTGATATATGTGAGCCTGGAGCACAAAAGCAGTGTTAAGTCGCTGGGGTATATTTGTAGCAATAGCCAACAATACATTGTATGGGTCACAATTATACATTTCTCTTTTATGCCAAAAATCATTAGGATATTAAGTAAAGATCATGTTCCATGAAGATATTTTGTAAATGTCCTACTGTAAATATATCAAAACTTAATTTTTGATTAGTAATATGCATAGCTAAGAACTTCATTCGGACAACTTTAAAGGCGACTTTCTCAATATTTTGATTTTTTTGCACCCTCAGATTCCAGATTTTCAAATAGTTGTATCTCAGCCAAATATTGTCCTATCCTAACAAACCATACATCAATGGAAAGATTATTTATTCAGCTTTCAGAAGATGTATACATCTCAATTGTGAAAAATTGACACTTAAGACTGGTTTTGTGTGTATCTCAGCCAAACACTGTCCTATCCTAACAAACCATACATCAATGGAAAGCTATTTATTCAGCTTTCAGATGATGCATAAATCTCAATTTAGAAAAATTGACCCTTATGACTGGTTTTGTGCTCCAGGGTCACACATGGTTTTATGTGAGTATATGTAGACAGGGAATGTTGATATATGTTTAGGTTTGCGCTGATTTTGAGGATTATGAATAATTATGCATTATAAAATATAGACGGTTTTGGTTTCAATCATAGCATTTTGATATCGTGGTAAACCTAATACCTGTTTCTGATGAATCGAGGCCTGTCGCAGTGGAAGGTTTTGCTCTTTGATGTGAATGCATCTGTGTGTGTTTCTAGGCTCCTGATGCTGATCTGAGAACATCCCTCACTAACTTCAGAGCTCTGGTTCTGGCGCTGCTGAAGGACCCGGTGGAGAAAGCCTATTTCTTCCAGGTCAGACACTCATCATGTTGATCCTCAGCGTGACTCGCGGCTGATCTCGTGTGTTTATGTGTCCCGTCTGTCTGTCTGTCTCACACAGGAGGTGTTTCCGGTGGAATATGGAGCGTGCTTCGACACGGCGCTGAAGGAGCTGATGTGGGAGCTGCTCTCCTGTCTGGAGAAACTGCTTCCTGTGCCAGGCTTTCAGAAAGTACAGCAGCGACTCTCTGCTTTGTGTTTGTGTGTGGTAGAAGTCCAGTGTGTGAAACAGATGTCTCTAATCATATGGAGTCACACTCATCACACGCTGTGACTCCGTGTGGTGCCGCAGAAATGACACACTTAACCTTTTCTGGCACAGCATGTGTAGCACAGAAGGTGATTTGCGTTCTCTCTCTGTGTGTGTGTGTGTGTGTGTGTCTCAGACGCTGGTGTGGCTCAATCCTGCTCCCGCTGGTCTGGAGGACTGTATGCGGAGCGACCCGAACGACCTGCGCCGCCTCCTGCAGCAGCACCAGCTGTTTGGAGCTGCAGAAACTCACAGCTGGCAGAAAGTGGGTATGGAAACCAACTATTTCATATGTGTTTAACTCTTAAAAAATGGGCCATAGAGCAACTCATCTGCCAGGATTTGGACATTTTGTTATTATGCACCTTATGTTTAAGGTAAGAGTGGCACGGGTGTTATTAAAGGGGTCCTATTATACTTTTTCAACTTTAGTTAGTGTGTAATGTTGCTGTTTGAGCATAAAAAAGATCTGCAAAGTTACAAAGTTCAAAGTCCACTTCAAAAGGAGATATTTTATTTAACAGAAATCACTTTTCAAAAACTACAACGAACGACTCGTTTGGACTACAACGCATATTTTCCGGGATTTGTGATATCACAAATATCGACGAATGGGACGAGACCTGGTTGAGCTGCACTAGATGGGGAGAGAGGTGTTGTAATAATGTAAAATATGTGAAAATTAATGTGTTTTTCGAACAACCTAGTATGAGAGCCTGTTCTAGTACACCCAAAAACAAAATCCAGACTTTGTAAAAGAGCATAATAGGACCTCTTTAAACCGAATGTGTGACTTCCAGTGTCCTTCACTCTCAGCAGTACAAAAACATTCTGCTTGATATTGGAAACTGGTAGTTGTTTTCATATTTTAATTTATCATCATAAACACACTGCGTTTACTGCCCTTTTCTGTTCTACTGACAGCCCTGTGCATGGATAATAATTTCTGGTTTTAGATTTTTTGCTCTGTATATTTTGTAGTGAAATAATTTCAGCATTTGGAGTTGTTCTGATGAGCAGCTGTGATATGCCTGTGTGAACGGCGTTGTGTTCTCTCTCAGGAGCTCTTCCTCGCTCCTCTGGCGACTGCATCGTCTCCTCTCTGTCCATCCCTCCGTCTGCACGCATGGCTCTCGCTTCGGAGCCGCTTCTGTACCACATCCAGCCGTCGTCAGCCGCTCTGGGTCAGCTGGGCTCGGACACCATCATCGTCACAGACTACACAGAGGTGGAGCTCAGCAGCCAGGAGGAGTCCGAGGAGCTGATGGAGAAGAGCGTGGAGGTGCTGCTCGTAGACCAGAGTCCTGCTGTATTAGCAGAAGAACCTGCGCTTTTCACTGACAAACCAACACAAGCTGATGTTTCTCACGGAGCTGCGAGCGACGCCCCAGCGACAGCATCACATAATGAGACGCAGAGTGACGACAATCTACGGGACAAAGTCTTGACGGATGAATCCAATCAGCTGACCCCAAATGATGAGAGAGACAGGGCTGACATCTGTCCTGCTGCAGGAAGTGATGCGTCTGCACCACAGGAAGTCAAAACGCCCAAATCCGACGTTGACCAGAAACCGCCGCAGCGGAGAGGCCGAGGAAGACCGAGAAAAACTACAGAGACGACTGACCAAACAATCGTGGTAAAAACACCACGTCGACGAGAGCGACCGGTTAAACTGGAGAACAGTGCAGAGGAATGGTGAGACGTGAGATGAGACTCACTTCCGCAAATCAAGCAGCATGTGCTGCGCTTCATTTATCAAGAATAAAATATTCTTACGGTTTTTTTGTTTCAGGTGTGCCGTCACACCACATGGAGAGCGTAAAGGTAACGTTGTGCTTTCACTACACATACAGCAGATGCAAAAACTATTTGAACTCAACGTTTGTATCATATGCAGTCATATAACAGCAGCTAGTGGTTTTGAATGGTTTACATTAATCGATTCGATTAATCGAATGCGATTGTCATGCGTATCTTGTCAGTAAAGCCGGTTCTGTGATCAGTAGTAAATCTCCATCACGTGCTTTCAGATGGAGCAGCATTTACTACACAGAGACGTAGTTCACTGACAAACTACGCAAAACTGCATTCATAATCGCGCAATTATGAAATCGAAGAAATCATTCTGCAAGTATGAAAGCTGTTTGCGTAGCTTGTCAGTGAACTATGGCTCTGTGTAGTAAATGCTGCTCCATCTGAAAGCACATGCAAATACCACTTTTAATAACATGTTTTTACTCCAAACTCACTTCATAACGTCAGTCGAGTGTTTGAAATAAATCCTTCTGTGAGATGATGTGACTTCTTACACAGAATAAGGCACGCAACATATTTCATAGTATTCTAAGCAGTGATAAAGGCATTGCATTATTATATACTTTATTATAATGAAAATTATAATAAGATGAACCATATATTGTCGTAGTCGTGTGTTTATTAGTCACGGTGAATCAATGAAAGCAGCTAAATCTACTGTTTCTCTTTGAAGCATACGTTTCGGTGTCTCACTATGGTATACGCCTCTTCTGCGTATTCCTCAGAAGCCCAATTCCATTACGCCAGCCCCAATTGGCTGGCAGACATAACGTTGCGTCAGGGAGTGGCTCCCTCCCCTTGGTATAAAAGGAGCGACGCAACGTCATCACGACATTCAAAAAACTCTTCTCGCTTCACACCAGAAGCCTACCCAACTCTAGCCATCAACTAGTCTCCACGCTGGTTGCTGGCTTATCATTTTGGTACTGTACTTATAGTTGATTTGTTGGCCACCACGCCGCTTTCGCCCACCCCTCAGTCGGCACTCCAGCTCATTGTTAGGGTCATTCAGTACCGCAACTATGGCTGCAGCAATGCAGACTACCCTAGCTAGCGAGGGAGATCCGCGGCTTTGCTCATGCGGGAACAAGATCTCATGCGAAGACACACACCAGGTCTGCTCTGCATGTCTTGAGCTGAAACATGCCCAAATGGCGATCGAAAGTCCCGGCTCCTGTGAGCACAGCGCGCGTTTCACCATGAAGAGCCTCCGTCGCAGGTTAGCACGCCAAGCTAGCTTGTCTGGCCAGGATCCCCTCATGTCAGCTATCCCCGCTTCGGTTTACGCCCCTAAGGTATCTATTCCTGTGGAGCTGCCCATCACGGCTCACAGCCCCCCAGTTCGCTAGTCCCCGACCCTCAGTTGTTCAGCATTCAGCAGAAAGTTCAGTTCAGATGTTTGCAGATGTTCTGTGGGGAAACCAGAGCCAAGTTGGGCCAGGGGATGCAGAGCAGTGAAGAGAACGAGAGACGATGCAGTGGTGCACACCCACCCACTAGCACTTTACATGCTCAAAGTTCAATAAAGTTTTCACTGTTTCCCCAACAGATGTTGCAAAATATAATGCCCCAAAAAATGTTGCAAAACACTTTATCAGAACACAGCATAACACCACTTCGGGGAGTCATCGCTCTGCTGAAGGCGGTGAGCCACGCAAACTCTGTCCAAGCGGCAAGTGTTCGCGCATGTGCAGTACAGACCACAAACTAATTTTCGACTCGGCCACACACGCAGTTCAGAGCGCAACTGTCTTTTTAATGGAATAGTGTATGTTACAAAAGCTTTTTATCTTGAATCTTGAAAAAATTTACTCAACTGTTTTAAATATTGATAATCAGCAAATCAGCATATTATACTGATTTCTGAAGATCATGTGACACTGAAGACTGGAGTAATGATGCTGAAAATACAGCTGCGCAAAGCTTTTTATTTCGGATAAATGCTGATCTTTGGATCTTTCTATTCATCAAAGAATCCTGAAAAAAAAATGTGCTCAACTGTTTTAAATATTGATAATCAGCAAATCAGCTTATTAGAATGATTTCTGAAGGATCATGTGACTCTGAAGACTGGAGTAATGATGCTGAAAATTTACCTATGTATGATCACAGGAATAAATTACATTTTAAAATCTATTCAAATAGAAAGCAATTTTAAATAGTAAAAATATTTCAACATTTTACTGTTTTTGCTGTACTTTGGATCAAATAAATGCAGCCTTGGTGAGCAGAAGAGAATTCTTAAAAAAAAAAAAAAATTTAATATCTTACTGTTCAAAAACCTTTGACTGGTAGTGTAGGCTGATTATTTTTATAGATTGAAACAAATGTGCTTTAGCCAAAAAAAAAAAAAAGTATGAAAAGTGCTGCACAAAACAAAAGAAATTTGGGAAATGGAAATGTTGCTGGAGTCGGGCTCTTCAAAAATGCTAATTCATTCTCTGCCAGCAGGAGGCGCTTTTAGAGTGATAAAACTAGCGGTTTCCCTGGTAACGGCTGTAATCAAATCAGCTCCGCTCATGAACGCTACTTTATCAGATAAAAATGAAAATGTCATCGAAACTTTTCTGAAGACAGTCGGTTCCCTTCAGAGATACATTCATATAAAACACCCGCGACGTGTTTTGATTTTGAAACGTGCGGTGCTCATGTTTATTCAACGAAGTCAAATGCTTCAAAAAAATAAATGTATGGGAAACACTGGTAATCGAAATATGTTTAAAAATCATATCACCGTTATTGAAAAAAATTATATAGCGATACATATTGATATTGAATTATTGTCCAGGCCTAAACCTAATCCTGCTTTTATGCCCCGCCCGGGGAAGCTGATTACTTAACAGCGTTTATCCCACTGGATAGTGGAGGCAATTTCTCTTGCATATTCCAGTAAGGGTCTTACGCCTCCGACTGGTTTACGTGCTCACTCAACGAGAGGAATGTCGACGTCATGGGCTCTCTTTAAAGGGGTCACGCTACAAGATATCTGTGAAGCAGCGAGTTGGTCCACACCGCACACATTTGCAAGGTTCTATAAACTGGATGTTACAGCTCAAACATTTGCACATGCCGTATTGAGCGTTGGATCTTGAGTGTTGACTTAACCAGCCCTATAATAGTTCTTTGGTTGGCAGGAGACTTTGAGACAGGCTATCTGGCAATACGGGAGTTAGGATATCCCATAGTGAGACACCGACACCTATGCTTGAAAGAGAACAATAGGTTACTTGCATAACCCTGGTTCTCTGATAGCGTTAAGTGAGGTGTCTCACCTGATCACCCTCCTTCCTGTGTGAAGCGAGGAAGAGGTGTGCTTGTTTTGAATGTTGTGATGACGTTGTGTCGCTCTTTTTATACCAAGGGGAGGGAGCCACTCCCTGATGCAACGTTATGTCTGCCAGCCAATTGGGGCTGGCGTAATGGAATTGGGCTTCTGAGGAATACGCAGAAGGGGCGTATCCCATAGTGAGACACCTCACTTAATGCTATCAGAGAACCGGGGTTACGCAAGTAACCTATCATTATTCAGCAACCGCTATAGGGATTTCCTGGGTTTCTTCTGCGAGGCGTATTTGGAGTTTCAGCGCGAGAGCGCCCTCTGGCCTTCGGATGGAGATTTACTGCTGATCACAGAACCGTGTTTCACTGAAAGATACGCATGACAATCGCAGCTTCTGCCTAATCACGATTTATCGCATTTGCGATTTAATTTCAATTAATCGTGCAGCCCTACTGCCCTGCAAAGTTTAGTTTCAACCCAATTAAACACATCTGAACTAGCTAATCAAGGCCTTGCTGGGCAAACTAGAAACTTCCAGGCAGGTGTGATGAAACATGTTGGAGCTGAACTCTGCAGGCCCTCCAGGGCCGAGTTTGGACACCCCTGCTTTACATGATACACCACTAAAGCTACTAGTAAAGGATGATAACAATAAATCTGATTTTCAGCAACAATCTGACGACCTCCAGTGAAGCACTGCTTAATTACAGTTATAAATGTCACGCTACAAGATATCTGTGAAGCAGCGAGTTGGTCCACACCGCACACATTTGCAAGGTTCTATAAACTGGATGTTACAGCTCAAACATTTGCACATGCCGTATTGAGCGTTGGATCTTGAGTGTTGACTTAACCAGCCCTATAATAGTTCTTTGGTTGGCAGGAGACTTTGAGACAGGCTATCTGGCAATACGGGAGTTAGGATATCCCATAGTGAGACACCGACACCTATGCTTGAAAGAGAACAATAGGTTACTTGCATAACCCTGGTTCTCTGATAGCGTTAAGTGAGGTGTCTCACCTGATCACCCTCCTTCCTGTGTGAAGCGAGGAAGAGGTGTGCTTGTTTTGAATGTTGTGATGACGTTGTGTCGCTCTTTTTATACCAAGGGGAGGGAGCCACTCCCTGATGCAACGTTATGTCTGCCAGCCAATTGGGGCTGGCGTAATGGAATTGGGCTTCTGAGGAATACGCAGAAGGGGCGTATCCCATAGTGAGACACCTCACTTAATGCTATCAGAGAACCGGGGTTACGCAAGTAACCTATCATTATTCAGCAACCGCTATAGGGATTTCCTGGGTTTCTTCTGCGAGGCGTATTTGGAGTTTCAGCGCGAGAGCGCCCTCTGGCCTTCGGATGGAGATTTACTGCTGATCACAGAACCGTGTTTCACTGAAAGATACGCATGACAATCGCAGCTTCTGCCTAATCACGATTTATCGCATTTGCGATTTAATTTCAATTAATCGTGCAGCCCTACTGCCCTGCAAAGTTTAGTTTCAACCCAATTAAACACATCTGAACTAGCTAATCAAGGCCTTGCTGGGCAAACTAGAAACTTCCAGGCAGGTGTGATGAAACATGTTGGAGCTGAACTCTGCAGGCCCTCCAGGGCCGAGTTTGGACACCCCTGCTTTACATGATACACCACTAAAGCTACTAGTAAAGGATGATAACAATAAATCTGATTTTCAGCAACAATCTGACGACCTCCAGTGAAGCACTGCTTAATTACAGTTATAAATGTCATTGCAGTAATACACATGTTGGACAGATGTTGATGAACAGAATTTCAAGCTTGTTTTCCTCTCGTTTCTCACAGATGGCTCTGACGAGCCGCCCAGCAGACCTGAAACACCTGCGAACGGAGCAGAAATTTCTACCGGCCCATATCGCACACGGAAAACCTGCAAAACCGAGCCGCCACCCACCGACAACCCTCGCGCTCGGCACGCATGCGACACCTGCGGCAAGAAGTTCACGCGCAGGTCCGATGTCCAGCGGCACCAGCTGACGCACACGGGCGAGCGTCCCTTCCACTGCAGCCAGTGTGAGAAGACGTTCCAGCACGCCTGGGATCTGACCAAACACTGCCGCAAGATGCACGGCGAGGCCAGCTTCACCTGCCGGATCTGCCAGAGCGCCTTTGCCAACCTGCGCCTGCTGACGGCGCACCACAAGAAGAGCCATGCCGGCGAGCTCCCGCACTACTGCTCCATCTGCGGCGAGGCCAGTCCCACGGTCAGCGCGCTCGTGATACACCGCAAGACCCACAGCGCCACGCAGCAGTACCGCTGCGATCAGTGCGGCGAGGGCTTCGACACGCTGCTGCAGAGATCCCTGCACCGTCAGAGCCACCGCAGGCGCCACCAGTTCAAATGCCCGCAGTGCGAGAAAACCTTCACGCGGCGCACCGACGTCAAGAGACACCAGCTGAGCCACACGGGCGAGCGCCCGCATCAGTGCTCCGTCTGCGGGAAGCGCTTCGGGCTCCGCGCCGGGCTCCAGAAACACCTGGTGACGCACACCGGCGAGCGTCCGTTCCGCTGCCCGCACTGCATGAAGAGCTTCACGCAGCTGTCCATCCTGCGCCGGCACGAGCGCATGCACACCGGCGAGCGGCCCTACCTCTGCTCGCAGTGCGGGAAGCGCTTTCTGTCGCTCGGGGAGCTCATCAAACACGATAAAACGCACGCAGACGAGCGGCCGCATTCGTGCCCGCAGTGCCACAAGGGCTTCAAGTTCAAGCGCGCTCTCCAGGAGCACCTGCTGTCGCACAGCGGCGCGCGGCCGTTCCCCTGCGTCTACTGCGGGAAGATGTTTGCCAAGCCCTTCGCTCTGACCAGACACCACCTGATCCACACCGGCGAGCGGCCCTTCTCCTGCGGTCACTGCGAGCGCACCTTCCTGACCTCCACCGAGCTTGCGCTGCACGAGCGCATCCACACCGGCGAGCGGCCCTTCTGCTGCGCTGCGTGTCCCCGGCGCTTCCGCAGCTCCTCGGAGCTCGCCAGACACCGCCGCAGTCACTCGCAGGAGCGGCCCTACCGCTGCGCATACTGCCCCAAAGCCTTCGCCAGCGCCGCCAAACTCAAGAACCACACCAGGGTCCACACGGGCGAGAGCAAACCCAAACGCCCCGCCGTGACGGAAGTAAGCGTTATTTTAGAGTAAACGGCCGTTCAATCGGGAAGAAAAGCCTTTATTGTGTGATGCGTGTATAGTGTCTGTGTGATTAGAGCTGCTTCTGTTGATGTGACTGCACTGTATTCAACACTGACCATTATGGATAAAGAATTTTATACCATATGTAACCATATTAAATTGTCATTAGTTCTCAACTCAAGAACAGGCACTTCATCATCTTTAATGTGAAACTGAAGAAGACTTTCAGAGGAGCTCATATGCAGTCGGACTGTGAAATGAGAAGCTTCTCTCGTCATGTGGTTCAGATGGAGCTGCAGGTGCTTTATGTTCTTGAGTCATTTATATCTTCAGTAGATTAAGGGTTTATTTTATTATGCATTTTTTCAAAAGTCTATTCATTGGAGTTGTTTTATTAAAATACAAGCAGTACAGAAACATCTAGAACTTCACTCGTCCCAGTCTCTTTCACTAAACATGCATAAATCAATACATGTAAATACAGAAGCTTCTTTAGAAAGGCAAGAAATATGCCACTATTAAAAAAATCACTAATTTAGAAGGTAATTCAATTAGAAATCATCAGATGTGTTAACCTTCATTTGCTGATCTCTCAGAGCCGCTGTGGTTTCACCCTCATCCTCTCATTGTACATCGAGTTTCTTTCGTGTTTTGGAAACATGGACACCAGCAGAAAGTGTGAATGGGAAAGAAGGAAATAAAATGTGGTTTGCAGAACAAGATTAATCTCCTGATAGGAAAGACTGTGAGCGTCTCTGCGCTTCTGTTCTCTCGTCGTGACCAATTAGTTCTGTATCTGGTGGTGGTCTTTCATCTGAAGTGGGACACACGGAAAAAGACACAAGAGGCTCCATGAATAAGCGCCTCACAAAAACACGGTCCGTCGTCATGAGAACCTCTTTTGTTCTTGTTCTCTATGCAGAAGAGACTCACACGAGCACTGAGGGATCTGTCCGTCTGTGTTTCTGTCGGTGTTTGTGTTCATGCGGACTCTGATTCTCAGGGTCAAACGGAGTGCGTTTCTTCAGATGTTTGTAGGCACATTAGAAATGGCGTGGGTTGGTTAAGGGTTTCCTTGGTTGGCAAGTTGTGTTTTGTAAACAGACACCAGCAGAAAGTGTGAATGAGAACGAAGGATGAAGTGATGGTGAGCGTGTTTGAGAGCTGAACTAACCATCTCAAGCTTTCTTCTCTGATTCGGTCCTCCCTTCACGCTGTTCATATGAAATTAATCAGAAACACACACACCTGATCTGAAAAGTTTAATAGTTGTAACGGCTTTGTTTGGGTCAGAAGCGAGAGCAGAACAGATGTAGAGACACTTCGAGGCCGGACAGAAGTCGAACAGCAGATGAACATCACAACACTCTTCTGTGAGTGAGCCTGGTTTCTCCCAAGGTTTGTTTTTCTCCATTTCTGTCACCGGTGGAGTTTTGGTTCCTTGCTTAGTTGGGGACGCTTAATTTCTGGCAACATTGTTGACTTGACTGCACGGAAACTATCGGAAGAGAGCTGAACGATGAATCAATGATGAACTGACTTTAACTGATAAACTGACTGTTTTCTATTGTCCTCTCGCATTATCAGCACACGATTTTCCTGTTTGACTCTGTAAAGCTGGTTTGACACAATCTGTATTGTATAAAGAGCTTATAAATAAAGGTGACTTGACTGTGTGTGTGTGTGTGGTTTATTGTTATTCAATATTAGCCACTGAAGTCTGACAGGAACATTTGGAGACTTGATTTCATTGCACCGTTGTCTCTGTTTCTCGTTCTTGTCTCTCTTATTTCTCGCAGACGGGCAGCAGCAGCATTTGACTCATGTTAATTAGTGTGATCAGAAGCGGCTGTAGTGTGTTTGATCAGGAATCTCTTCTCATGAGTCAGTCTGCCACAGCACCACCCAGCAGACCTGTACTCTACTCTACAGTGTGAGGTGTGTGTGTGTGTTAGATCTGACTGCACGGAAACTATCGGAAGAGAGCTGAACGATGAATCAATGATGAACTGACTTTAACTGATAAACTGACTGTTTTCTATTGTCCTCTCGCATTATCAGCACACGATTTTCCTGTTTGACTCTGTAAAGCTGGTTTGACACAATCTGTATTGTATAAAGAGCTTATAAATAAAGGTGACTTGACTGTGTGTGTGTGTGTGGTTTATTGTTATTCAATATTAGCCACTGAAGTCTGACAGGAACATTTGGAGACTTGATTTCATTGCACCGTTGTCTCTGTTTCTCGTTCTTGTCTCTCTTATTTCTCGCAGACGGGCAGCAGCAGCATTTGACTCATGTTAATTAGTGTGATCAGAAGCGGCTGTAGTGTGTTTGATCAGGAATCTCTTCTCATGAGTCAGTCTGCCACAACACCACCCAGCAGACCTGTACTCTACTCTACAGTGTGAGGTGTGTGTGTGTGTGAGATCTGCCTACAGACACACAAACACACACATGATGTTTACGGCTGAGCATGCGGCGGAGCTCATCATGTGCTCAACAGGAGATCTGCTGGGGTTTGCTGCAGTGTTTCTGACAGATTCATGACTGATGTGCTTCCATCCATCTGTTAAAGCTGCACATTCATGGATGTTCCTCATTAGATTAATTAAAGACCTCTATCTTTTGTATTTCAAATTTCACTGCAACAAATTTATTATTGCACTGTGTGTGTCTGTGAACTGCTTCAGCATTTTGTCATCAGTCACCAGGCATTTACACTGACCACAAAACCATATTTGTCACAATTAATAACCTATATCAGGAGGATCAGCTCATAATAACTCTTGATCAGACTCTGATTGATTCTGTGCTCGAGACTCATTCCTACATTGCGTTCAGATGTACAGTCGTGGCCAAAAGTTTTGGTAGTGACATAAATTTTGTGTTTTGCAAAGCTTGCTGCTTCAGTATTTGTAGATTATTTTTCCACATGTTTCTATGGTATACTGAAAAACAATGAAAAGCATATAAGTTTTAAAGGCTTTTATTGGCAAAAATATATAATGAGTCAATATTTACAGTGTTGACCCTTGTTCTTCATAACCTCTGCAGTTCGCTCTGGCATGCTGGATATTAGCTGCTGGGCCAAATCCTGACTGATGGCAATCCATTCTTGCTTTATTAGTTCTCGGAGTTGATCACACTTTGTGGGCTTCTGCTTGTCCACTCGCCTTTTGAGGACTGACCACAGGTTCTCTATGGGATTGAGATCCGGTGAGTTGCCTGGCCACGGATCCAAAATTTCAATGTAATGATCTTCGAGCCACTTCTTTATCACTCTTGCTTTGTGACATGGTGCTCCATCATGCTGGAAAATGTACAGATCATCACCAAATTGCTCATGGATCGTTGGAAGAAGTCGCTCTCGCAGGACGTTTTCATACCATTCTTTATTCATGGCAGTGTTTTTGGGCAGAATTATGAGAGAGCCCACTCCCTTGGTTGAAAAGCAACCCCACACATGGATGGTCTCAGGATGCTTCACTGTTAGCGTTCACCTTTTCTTCTCCTAACAATCGATTTTCCAGATGTCAAAAATAGTCGGAAGGGAGCTTCATCAGAGAAAATAAATTTGCACCAGTCTTCTGCTATCCAATCCTTGTACTTCCTGCAGAATTTCAGTCTGTCCTTGACGTTTTTCTTGGAGAGAAGTGGCTTCTTTGCTGCCCTTCTTGACACCAGGCCGTTGTCCAAAAGTCTTGGCCTCACTGTGCGTGCAGATGCTCTCACACCAACCTGCTGCCATTCCTGAGCAAGCTCTGCACTGCTGGTGACACGATTCCGTAGCTGACTCCTCAGGAAGAGACGGTCCTGGCGCTTGCTGGACACTCTGGGACGCCCTGAAGACTTCTTCACTGCAGTCGAACCTCTCTCCTTAAAGTTCTTGATGATCCGGTAAATGGTTATTTCAGGTG
>NW_015629036.1:293187-293891 GCF_001515625.1 Sinocyclocheilus rhinocerous
CTGTTCTGTAGCTGACTCCTCAGGAGGAGACGGTAGGAAGAGACGGTCCTGTTCCGTAGCTGACTCCTCAGGAGGAGACGGTCCTGTTCTGTAGCTGACTCCTCAGGAGGAGACGGTCCTGTTCTGTATCTGACTCCTCAGGAGGAGATGGTCCTGTTCTGTAGCTGACTCCTCAGGAGGAGACGGGCCTGTTCCGTAGCTGACTCCTCAGGAGGAGACGGTCCTGTTCCGTAGCTGACTCCTCAGGAGGAGACGGTCCTGTTCTGTAGCTGACTCCTCAGGAGGAGACGGTCCTGTTCCGTAGCTGACTCCTCAGGAGGAGACGGTCCTGTTCCGTAGCTGACTCCTCAGGAGGAGACGGGCCTGTTCCGTAGCTGACTCCTCAGGAGGAGACGATTCTGTTCTGTAGCTGAGTCTTCAGGAGGAGACAGTCCTGTTCTGTAGCTGACTCCACAGGAGGAGACGATTCTGTTCTGTAGCTGAGTCTTCAGGAGGAGACAGTCCTGTTCTGTAGCTGACTCCACAGGAGGACGTCCTGTCACTGTAGTCGAACCTCTCTCCTTGAAGTTCTTGATGATCCGGTAAATGGTTCTTTCAGTTCTTTCAGACTTTGTAGCAATTTCCTTGCATGTGAGGCCATTTTGATGCAAAGCGATGATGGCTGCACGTATTTCTTTGGAGGTAACCATTGCTAACAAGAACAC
>NW_015629036.1:294465-299330 GCF_001515625.1 Sinocyclocheilus rhinocerous
TTGTCCAAAAGTCTTGGCCTCACTGTGCGTGCAGATGCTCTCACACCAACCTGCTACCATTCCTGAGCAAGCTCTGCACTGGTGGTGACACAATTCCGTAGCGGACTCCTCAGGAGGAGACGTCCTGGCACTTGCCCTCTGGGACGTCCTGAAGACTTCTTCACTGCAGTCAAACCTCTCTTCTTGAAGCTCTTGATGATCCGGTAAATAGTTCTTTCAGGTACAATATTCTTTGTGGCAATTTCCTTGCATGTGAGGCCATTTTGATGCGAAGCGATGATGGCTGCACGTGTTTCTTTGGAGGTAACCATTGCTAACAAGAACACAATGATTGGAAGCGCTTCTTCCTTCCTTTTATAGCAATCAGTCTGCTCTTACAATCTAATTAGTATGATAGTGATTAGTACTGACTAGTACTCATTTACACTTTCACATGTGCTGCTGATATTATTAGTCAATTAATGTTAGCTGCTCATTTTGTGGCAGGATCAAAAAACTTTTTTTTTTGTTTTGTTTTTTTAAAGTAAATTTTTTGGCCAATGCAGCTTTTAGCAATTATTAAAAATGCATCTGATCACTCTACACAATAATCTAGAAACAATGTGAATGAACACCACAACAGCTTAAGCAGCAAACTTTGCAAAACACAAAATTTATGCCACTTCCAAAACTTTGGCTGCTCTGCTTTACAGGAGCATGCTTTGATTCACTTAGGGACGGAAATCCACTTTAAATATTTTGATAAATGTTTTTATTTATCCATTTATTTAATTTATTTGTATGTCAATCAATTTGGTCGTTAATTAAAATTCTATCACTCATCATCAGTTGCGCCGGTCTCGCGCTTCCTCGTGCACACGCTCAGGTGACGCGCACGCTGCTGCGAGCCAGACGCACGTGAAGCGCGAGACGCGAAGCTAACGCCAGAAACTCGATTAAACTTGATGAAACTGAGACTCAGAATCATTTAATTCCTGTCAATAAAAAACAGAAAAGATAAATAAACCAAACTACGCCTAAACGAAAGAAACGCAGAGATTTTCTTCACATCATCTGCCGAAGAGAGAAACGGTGAGTTTATTCACATTTGAAACGTGTTTTAGTGAATTATTCCAGTGGTTTTAATGATATGTCAGTGTTTTTCTCCTGTTATTCTGTGGATTGTGTTTGTCTTTGTGTCCTTGAGAGTTTGACACACCTGCAGCTGCAGGTGATTTGAGTTAATCAGTGATGGAACTGAACAGTGTGATCTGTGTGCGGATCCATGATCAGAATACAGTAGAGTACAGTAATGCAGCGTTATTCAATTAACTCCGTCCATGAGAGTCTTAAACTGACCTGCAGGTCTGAGATCAGACATACGACATCTCAAGAGACATCAGTGTGTGTGTGTGTGTGTGTGTGTGTGTGTGTGTGTTACATTGTGTTCAGGTTTAATTCATAGTTTTATCTTTGATGTATTTGTTCGTTTTATGCTTTGATTCATTCAGGTGGTTTATGATGTTCATTTCTGTGCAGTTCAGTCATGAATGTGCCCACTGGATTGGTCATTCGTTTAGTATTCGTGGAGCTGAAGTGGGTGAGTTTAACCAGGTTATGGTGGTTAGGGTTAGTTAAAGCGCTTACACGCGTGATCCAGCAGGCGGCGTCAGAGATCCGCTTCTGTTCCGCCTCTCATCCGGCAGCGACTCTAGTTACATGAAGTCTGTTTAAAAGAAGTTTGAAGAAGATAAATGGAGATCCGTGGCTTTTCAGCACTACCTCTGTTGACATGTTTACAAACTGACTAGTAGTTCCTGATCTTCTGATGGTCAGAGCGGTTACTGTGATGCTCTATATGTAATGCATCTGTTTCTGTGTAGTTACTCATGGTTAGTAGTATCTGGTTAGTTTTGTGTGGAGGTTGTTGTTGTCTCTCTCCATCATCTGTTCACTTCAGTGGGACGATTTAAACTGTTTAAACCTGTATGAATATTGTATGAATAGTTTCTCTGGGATGTTGAGATGAGGAGTGTGTGTGTATTGGTTTGTTTTTCTGTGTGTGTGTGTGTGTGTGTGTGTGTGTGTGAGAGAGAGTGTGTGTCAGTGTGAGTGAGTTTGTGTGTGAGAGAGTGAGTGTGAGCAAGTGTGTGTCAGTGTGAGTGTGTGTGTGTCAGTGTGAGCAAGTGTGTGTGTGTGTGTGAGAGAGAGATAGTGTGTGTGTGTAAGTGTGAGCGAGTATGTGTGAGCGAGTGTGTGTGTGTGTGAGAGAGATAGTGTGTGTGTAAGTGTGAGCGAGTGTGTGTGTCAGTGTAAGTGAGTGTGTGTGTGTCAGTGTGAGCAAGTGTGTGTGTGTGTGTTTGTGTGTGTGTGAGAGTGTGTGAGCAAGTGTGTGTGTGCGTGAGTGTGTGTGTGTCAGTGTGAGCAAGTGTGTGTGAGTGTGAGCAAGTGTGTGTGTGTCAGTGTAAGTGAGTGTGTGTGTCAGTGTGAGCGAGTGTGAGCAAGTGTGTGTGTGTGTTTGTGTGTGTGTGTGTGTGTGAGAGAGTGTGAGCAAGTGTGTGTCAGTGTGAGCAAGTGTGTGTGTGTGTGTGAGAGAGAGATAGTGTGTGTGTGTGTGGCAGCAGTTTCCTGTGAGGGGTAGGTTTAGGTGTAGGGTTGGTGTAGGACGATAGAAAATACAGTTTGTACAGTATAAAAACCATTACGCCTATGGAGAGTCCCCATAAACCACAAATGTGTGTGTGAGTGTGTGTGTGTTAGTGTGAGTGTGTGTGTGTGTGTTCCTCTCCGTCTTTCACTTCCATGATCTGTCCTCCAATCCCACGGCAGCTGCTGACAGACAGGAAGAACTAGTGCTGCTCGTGTGTTAGTAGAGCAAAGCTGAGCTGAACTAGCCATGGATTGGGATTATTATGTGCCTTTACTAGAGTGAGTACAGTGTGTGTGTGTGATGTTTCTGAGTTTTAATGATTGTATGATTGACAGTTGTCTCAATGGTTTCCATTCACACTCTGATCAATATCTGATGTTCATGTGCTGATTGATCTGTCGTTAGTCATGTGATCATCTGACTGTATATGAGTCACATTCAGATCAACTTCGCACCCTCATGTTTGACTGTTTATTGTCAAGTCACCTTTATTTGTATAGCGCTTTATACAATACTGGTCGTGTCAAAGCAGCTTTACAGTGTCAAACAGGAATATTAGTTTTTCAATGATGCAAGAAGACAATAACAGAGTCATTTTGCAGCTAAAGTCAGTTGATTGATGATTCAGTGATTCATCATCCAGTTCAGCTCTCTTCAATAGTGTCTGTGCAATCAGTCAAGTGTCCCCAACTAATCAAGACAAAGCTCCATCGGTGACAGAATGGAGAAAAACTTTGGGAGAAACCAGGCTCAGTCGGGGGCCAGTTCTCCTCTGACCAGACCAAACCAGCATGATGTGGTTTAATTCCAGGCTGCAGCACAGGTCAGATTGAGCAGAGGACTCATCTGGTTCCCGTGGTCGTGTGCCGATGGGTGATGAGGTCCTCGCAGGGGATCTGTCTCTGGGGCTCATCTAGTTGTCCTGGTCTCCGCTGACATTCAGGGCTGTAGAGGTCGTCTCTAGCTGCTGATCCACCATCTGGTCTGGATACGTATGGTGACCTCAGAATAAGAATGAAAGACACTAATATTAGTGTAAGAAGGCACATAGCTGAGAGGATACTGCCTTTTCTAGTAACTTTGACAGAAAAGGGAGATTTGAGATCGGTCTGTAATTAACTAATTCTTTAGGATCAAGTTGTGTTTTTTTAATGAGAGGCTTAATAACAGCCAGCTATACGTGTTTTGGGAACTAATTTGTACCCAGAAGTGAGCTAAAGCTGACAAAACCTCCTTCTGGTGACTTCCTCATTTGTAAAATATGGTTTGTAAAATAGTTTTTCTTAAATTGTAAAAATGCAGAAGTTTGCTGTTAGGGTGTGAGTTACAACTATAATAACTAGCAGTATATAAAAACAATAGTCTGTGGATTATCATCATTTAGAGAGCTGAGTGAACGTATGAGTATTTGTGTGAGTGTGTGTGTGTGTGTGTGTGTTTCAGCAGGGAAGTGGTTGATTCGAGCACATTGTCTCACTGAGTCCCTCCCTCTAAACCACAGACAGACAACAGAAGTGAGACAGACGTCACACACTGCACTCTGTCGGGTATCTCTCTAACGGCTGTGTGCGTGTGTGTGTGTGTGTGTGAGTAATCATGAGGACTCTCCACAGGCTGAAGTTGATGAGTTCTCCCAGTCTGAGTGATTTGGGTCGGTCAGAGAGATCAGCGCTGGATGACAGGAACAACCAGCAGCATCGAGCAGGAACCAACGCCACCTGGAACAGGTACACAACACACACATATTACACACAACACGCACACACACACATCCATGTATAACCGTCAAGTGCATGAAAGAGTAAATAACACTGTTCTGAAGTGGAATAAAATCACAGTAACCTCCTGCAGTGCACACTGTGTTGTGTGTGTGTGTGCGCGCAGACAATCAGCTTCATGTTGATGTGATACACACTGTATAAATGCTCTTCTGTTCTCATCATCATTTGAGAAGAAATTCCTACAAAAGCAGTTTCCTCTGTTTGCTTTTTGTGTGAAAAGTTTGTGTGTGTGTTTGTGTGGCCCACACAATACGTGTGTAAACAACATACACATCAGCCCTCATTAGTGTGTGTTTGTGTGTGTAAAGACAATCCTCTGTTTCTGTTCTTACACACACACACACAGTCACACTCGCTCACACACACACACTAGTGGCTGGAGAACAATGAATGTTTGATATCACTGATGCTGACTGTGTGTGTGTGTGTGTGTGTGAGAGAGAGAGAGTGTGTGT